>NC_139700.1:13238517-13363517 GCF_964188405.1 Protomyctophum parallelum
TCCAGAATGTGACCACTGGTCATTGTAGTCCAGAATGTGACCACAGGTCAATGTAGTCCAGAATGTGACCACTGGTCATTGTAGTCCAGAATGTGACCACAGGTCAATGTAGTCCAGAATGTGATCACTGGTCATTGTAGTCCAGAATGTGATCACAGGTCAATGTAGTCCAGAATGTGATCACTGGTCATTGTAGTCCAGAATGTGACCACATGTCATTGTAGTCCAGAATGTGATCACAGGTCATTGTAGTCCATTTGACTTTTTGTTATTGTTATCTCGGATATCTCCTCCATCTTTAGCTTAAAGAAATCTGCTGCCAATGACAGCCAAGTTGGTAAAACCACCATTTCTATTGGTTTAGACCTGGTCGAAGTGAACCGATAGGGTACTGAACTCCACAGGAAGTGAAGGTTTTATTGTCTCAAGAATACTGGCATAGAATCTGGATTGGATGGTTGAAACCAAAATAATTGAAAAGAGATTTTTCAATAGGTTCTGTTACTTTTGGGTGTGCTAAATGACATACGAAAAACTAGAAAGGCATCGTATTCAAGATGGCATCCACGATGGCTGCCGGGAGCTAAAATCATATTATTTTTGAATAAATAATAATAAGATTACATAACACACTTTTATTTGTCCCATGTAAAAGAAAAAAAAAGAAAAGCACACGTGGGTTCTATTCTGATGTTTTGGATTCTAGTCAGGGAAATTAAATAGTCAAATTGGTTTCAGAATGTTTTTCATTTAGGAATGCAAAATATATTTAGTTAAAAGGCCTTTAGATTTTCATTATTTTTGTCTTCTCACTGGGACAATATACAGACATTAATGCCCCATCTCTTCAGAATATTAAAACAGTGGACATTTCTGATCTTGCCTACAGACGGATGAGCTTACTTTGGGGCGGGGTGGATTTTGAGGGATATCATTTAGGGCTCTATTTTTGTCCATGCTAAACCCCTTATCCCTAAACTACTTTGCCTTTTTTTTCTTTTTTTTTACCATTTTGAAAAACATTTTTTAATAGTTAAAATAGCCAATCTACATCGACACGTTGTGAGCTTGTAGATTGGCTATTTGAACTATTCAAAAATGTTTTTCAAAATAGTAAAAAAGAAAAGAAAAGGCAAATGAGTTTAGGGATATGGGCTAAGGGGTGGAACAAGAAGATATAGCACTATATATAGGCCTAAATAAAATGTGACCAACATGTGACTTTCTTCTTTCTATTCTTAAATAGACGCACGCACGCACGCACACCCCCCCCCCCTTTTGGCAAGTGCAGTCTATTATGTGCTGCTTATTTGTGAGTGATCATTTAAGACAACATCAATGCCATGCATGCATCCTTCCATCATGATGGCCGGTGCAGAGCATCAGTAGCCAGGCTGCATTCCCATGCTTTACCAGAAGGAGCATCCCATTGCGTAGTAGTAGCCTAGTCTGTTCATACCACACGAATCGCACAAGCACACGCACGTGAACGCTATAGCATCCCTATTTTGGACATTATATCATAATAGGTGAACATTTGGCAGAAATAGCAGATTTACAAGATCAACACGTTGTATGAGCTTGTAGAAATTTTCAGCAAAGAGATTTGGTGTAGAGAGAAAAAAGGAACCAAGGTATAGAACCCTGAGGGACCCCAGACAATGAAGTATATAGGGTTGCAGTTTTCAGTGGTTAGGGAAAAAAACAAAACAAAAAACATGCATGCATAATAATCAAACCCCCTGCTGCCAATTAAAGATAGGAAAAACACAGCCAGAGGACATTCAGAAGCAGGAAGTCTCTTTATTGTCGAGCGCAGTTCTCTTACTACATGATAGAAAAGTTACAGACGCTCAGAATAGGTCGTGTGTTGTTGCTTCCCGATTACATAGAGTTTAAGCTGTGATTAGCAGTAGTTCAGTTTGTCTATAAGTGCTCAACTAATTTAACGCTATCCCCCTCTACTGAGCTCTTTCCTTTGTTATGCTTCTTTCACTGATCTGAAACATGGATGGAGGAAAGCAACATGGCAGAAACACTTGCAGGGAAGGAGTGGGACAGGTTGAGAATTACATATCCACTGAGAACTAGACCATGTATACACGTAACCAAATGGAGGTCCATTTGGTTACGTGCGTGTACACTCTTACTTTTGAAATCGTCGCTGTCTGGCACAAACCAGCTAACTACATTTTTCAGGTTTTTGATTTATTTTCATACATTAGTGCTATTGAACACCCTTTACGTCTGTGTGTGTTAAAAAACCAATATTGAATCAGTGAAAAGTATTAAAAAGCACTTCGGCCAAAACCTAACTCCACTTGAGCTGGATGTTTTTTTTCATTACCTGAAGAATTTATATTTTGGTGGTTAGGTGGTTTGTACCCGGCAAGCAGAGAAATGTATGTTGTTGCTAATTAAGGTACAGTATACACTTAGCTAACTCTGAGATATATAGTTCCCACCATCCCTCCAACCATGTCAGCATTGTCTTCTGAAACCATTATAAAAAACTATATAAATCCAAATACACATATGGATAATTGAATACACAATATAATGGTCAATATCGTTTTTAGCATTTCTAATTAACTGTTTCTGCAATGTTGCTTCAACCTACCCAATCTGTCTGCGATGTGTAAAACTATGCATACAGTATATATACTATAGTCTGTTTAAAAATACTCAATATACTGTAGGAATACGTCAACCTCCACTGTGGCAGTGTACAATAAGTATCAACCACAGTCAAGTAATAAAAATATCATTTCGGTTAATAAAACATGAAAGTATGAAAACGTAAGAAAATGTAAACATGTTATTTGCTGATATGAAAGTATGGAATAATAAATATATAGAATATGCTCTGGCTGTTATGGTTTGAGGATGAAGAAAAAGAAAAAAAGTTAGTCGGGAGGCAGCAGAGTTGATTAAGTGTGTATTGCTCAAGCTTAATTTACAGTATACTTCATTGTACGATCGATGGTGTTGCGCGGGGGGGGGGGGGGGGGGGGGATGTACAAGCTCACAACACGTCGCCACACAACACATTGTGAGCTTGTGCATCGGCTATTGTTAGGTCACAACACCATTGTACAAAGGAGTATGAATCAGGCTTCAATGTGTTACTAACAAAACAGAACAGAAAGGGGCGATGGCGTGTTTTGAGTTAGTTCTCAACACTGTTATATCAAAAGGAAAAGTACGACATTTTGAACTTTTAGTTGTTCATTCTTAACCAGAATTATTCCTAAAAAACAGATATCAATCATCATGTTCATATAAGGTGCAAAAGGTTGTTGAAAACATGAAGCTATTAGCTTAAAATGTCCAATTGTCTTATCTTACACGGATGAAATATACCACCATGACCTCAATAGAGGTTTGTGGATAATGTGGCTTTGTAGCTTTGCAGTGTTTTCAATGAGGTAAAGAAGCATACTGTGAGGATGTATGGGGCCAAATAAACAGAATGAAATTAAATCCAAAATGTCATCAATATTTCTTTAGTAATTCTCCCCAAGTGATGAGCAGTCTTTAAGCTAGCGATTGCCACAACAAACTGATTCTATGATAGCAATGCATGCACAAAGTGATTGATAATAAAAACCAGTGAATGCACAAAGTGATTGATAATAAAACCCAGTGGATCAGAAGGTGAATATTATGATGAAGGCAAAATGAATTAAGGACTCATCAGTGAAACAAATTAAGGCACTTGGATTTCGTCTGAGGAAAAATAAAGCGGGGGGTGAGGTGAGATTGTGATTTTGTGCCTTTAGCATTAGCATTACCCACTCTCTTCATATCTTCAACCTGAAAAACCGTATAGATATATTCCTCAATTCTCTCGATAATATGCTCTCTAAATATACCAAATCTCTACAAAATAGACCTATACAAATGTATACTGAAAATATCCCATTTTAAAATAAATAAAAGTGTACATGTACAAAGCATGTAAATGTACAGCAGTGTTTCCCTCTGTTCTTCTGTTATCAAAGTATTGTTTTCTTTCAGCCTGGCCCCGTTTTCCTATAGTTGCCATAATGTGGATCGGTTATTACACATGTCATCACCTCCTTCATTATCTAGAGCTTCACAAAATGTAATCACCACTTTCTGCGGCCAACTAGATGTCCCTACAGTGTTGTAACACAATGCTAATGGCATTTAAGCATTTATTTTACCCCTACAAATCACACTGTAGTGTAGAATATGAGACATAATAATAATAATAATATTTTTTGCATTGCCAAAATACTTCGTTAATTACAGTATAAGCAGGCAATAAGTATATTGCCTGCAGAAATTTGCCAAACTCATCACTGAAATAAGTGACTTGATAAAATGTTCCAGATCGACGTACATGGCAGACACGGCTAGGAACACAGGGCCACACGGGGGGGGGGGGGGGGGGGGGGGATTCTTTAAAGATAAAGAGAAAAGTGGAAGGGAGAGCAAAAGTTCTGCTTCCCTCCTTTTCTCAGTGGATCTACATTCAGCGTTGTGTCAGTGAGATGCCTCAAGAGGGCAGTGATATTAAGTGGGTTCACTATAACCCTTCCACCGTTAAAAATAAATAAATAACACGAGCACTAAAAACACAGGGAGTGACCGTCTGTCTCAGTCCAAAACTAGCCAGGCGACCCCCCCCCCCCCCCCCCCTCATTAGTTTCCAAAGTTCTCGGCAAGCCCCTTCTAGCTTACAGCATCAGCCACGCTAGCTCGCTAGCCAGCCAGCCAAAGCCAGTGTCGTCGCCCCACCTTTAGCCGGAGGTTAGTAGCCGCCGTTAACAGCCGTTGGTTACACACACACACACACACACACGCGAGAGAGAGCGTTAGCATGTTAGCGTCCCAGTTGATTAGGTTATCATGTGGCAGGGGAGGGCTGGGGCGTGTAGCAGCAACGATGGTGGTGGTGGTGGTGACTTTGAGTGTCCCTGAGCCTGCTGCTGCTGCTGGGAGCTGTGGGGTAACGTACGGAGGCTGCTGGCTCCCTGGAGGAGGAGGAGGAGGGATGCTGGGAGACGGAGACGCAGGACAGACGCTCGCCCTGTGCACTGAGGTTGCGCTTGCGCTCACGCACCAGCGCCCTCTGGTGCCTCTTCATGCGCTCCAGCTGCTCCTCTGCGCTCATGCGGCCACGCTGCTGCTGGCCACCACCGGGGGGAGCCACCCCGCCACCAGGCAGAGGAGGGGAGTCAGCGGGAGAGGACAGGCGCTCCAACGCACTCCTGGGTCGCTCCTGGAGGGGGGGATGTAGAGTTACAGAGCGGAGGGGAGCAGTTGGGAGAGAGGGAGACAGGCAAGTAGGAGAGAACGAGAGAGAGAGAGAGAAGAAAGAGGGATACATTGAGGGAGGGTTGGAAGAGAGAGGGGCAGCAGATGAAATGTCGCAATAACATGAAAGGCGAAGAACAATGGACATGCAGGTAGGTAAGGAGTGGAAGGAAAGATGATGGAGGGAGATATTGATGGCGATATGGGAGCGATATGTGAGGGTCAGGACCGAGAGAGGTGAGGAGGGGAAGGGCACAGGAGGGGCGTGCGATAGGGAGAGTGTGGAGAAATGGATGGACGGACGGACGGATGGATGTGGACAAAGAGATGGGGCAGGAGAATAGTGAAGGAGGGAAAGGAAAGAAGAATGGGGGGAAAAGTGAGGACACGGACGGCAGCAATTCCAAACTGGCCCCCGTAAAGTCTGAGTCCCCACCCCCCCTACCCCTCATTGCATATTTACTTTTCCCTTTTTACTTCCTTCATAATATGCCGTTTAGTTTTTTACAAGTGTATATTTGTATGTCTCTAAATGTTCTGATGAATTGAAAATGGTGGACCCTGTTGTAAACAAGTGTGATGCTTAATTATAGTGTTGTCCCATAGACTGTAAAAGATATGGACAAAGCGTTCCCCGGGTCTAACATGGACGTAAAATGAAGCCTGTTATTCCTGCACTGTAAGTCGCCATCTTTCTAGATCCGTTTGGGCCCAGCTGGCCATTGGCTGGCTCCGTTTGGGCCCAGCTGGCCATTGGCTGCCCAGACAACGAGGCGGGACTTCCCCCCTTCTTCTCCGTTGGTTTTTATTTTGACTCGAGTGGGAGGAGTAGACTCTTGAGTGGGAGGGGACTCCCGATCATAGACTGTAACGGTAGCCACGCCCCTCAGAACATACGCGACTTTATGGACATTTATTTTATAAATGGGACCATAATTTTCCAAAAAGAATATTATGACATTAGAAATGAGACTTTAAACTAGTGACTGGAAGCAGAAAGTATTCATGACCATGTTTATTAAGGTAATAAACAGTCTAGGTGAAGTTGGGCCCAAATACATGGACTTCTATGGGGCTATGGTTTTTTTTGGGTCCAGTGACAGCGCCACAACAGGCCATTATATGAACTTTCAGGAGTTTCAGGCTTCACAAAATATCTGTCTGACTGCCCCCCTGTGTTGTCCACAGTAACAGTTTTTGTATTGAGTTGTATTTTGTTTTGTTGTATTTTGAAATATACTGTATTCTGCATACTGTTTGTGTTAACAGTATGAGTGCCGCCTGCTGGCCCAAAGTGGTATGGCGCTTGGGTGGGACGCAGTACTAAGTTCCAACCAGTCATTGGTCCGACAACGACAACCTACCTCAAACCCTAACGGAGCAGCGCATGTTCGCCAACCTTAATCCGGTCGTTTTAGCATGAGCGGTTAATTTGAGCTCTGTGGTGCCGGGAAGAATCAGGGAAAAAAACTTGCTTGCTTAACTTGCTCTCGTTTCCATTATATCGCTAAATAATCCAAAGCGTTCATATTTCGGATGATAATGAAGCACTTAGTATATCCATCTGATCAAAACCACGGAGAGCTCCCTAGATTAGCAGATACGAGGCATTCTTTCTGCAGGGTAAACGGGAAGTAAACGGAACCGCACATGAATGTAGAGCGAAGCGTACGGTGGCCTTAGAGTTCTACTCAAAAATAAAAAAAGGTCGGATGGACAGAACCTGTTATTCATCCCTCACGCTTCTTGCTTATTTAATTAATGGAAAACGTCATGGATAAAATAATGGGTAGGTTGATAATAAGTGGTGACTCACTCTGGTTACGGACTCCCCAGGAACCCGCCTTAAGGTGACGTAGGAGGAGACGGAAGTGGGCTGGTTTAATTGAGACGAGGAGCCGTACAGACCTTGACAGACAACACACGGTGTGGAGTGGGAATCATGACAGTGAAGTAGAATCTAAATTTACATCTCAGTACTATAGTAGTAGTTGTTGTAAAGGAAACCAGGCCCAGCATCAAATAACCACCAGTTGAACTCATATGCCATAGTGTCAGAGTAAATAAGTCACACACTGTATTCTGGGTGAATGTAATGCACAATCTA
Organism: Protomyctophum parallelum; assembly: GCF_964188405.1. Classification (NCBI taxonomy): domain Eukaryota; kingdom Metazoa; phylum Chordata; class Actinopteri; order Myctophiformes; family Myctophidae; genus Protomyctophum; species Protomyctophum parallelum. The sequence continues at coordinate 13,245,911 of NC_139700.1, forward strand.
TGTAAAGGTGAATGTAATGCACAATCTATGTAAAGGTGTGTGAATGTAATGCACAATCTACAGTATGTAAAGGTGTGTGAATGTGTGTGAATGGGTGAATGTAATGTACAATCTATGTAAAGGTGTGTGTGTGAATGTAATGTACAATCTATGTAAAGGTGTGTGTGTGAATGTGTGAATGTAATGTACAATCTATGTAAAGCGCCTTGGATGGATAAAGGCGCGCTTTGCTTTGGCAATGTAAACGTATGTTTTCTCATGATGCCAATAAAGCCCTTTGAACTGAATGCATAGTTTCAGTAAAGGTCATTACACACTGGCGAATTGGCGACGCGATATATTCGTGCGAATAATTCGCATTTAAAAAAAAACAATTGAAGTCCATGCAAGCTTCCACATCAGTGGCGAATGTGCGAATGTGCGAAAATGCGACCGTTTTCGCTTTTATTTGTTCGCTCTGGTGTCGTATTTTGCAGAGATTCGCAGGCGAACTGCAACATGCACTATTTCGCATTTTCAGATCGCTTATTCGCATCGCGTCGCTAATTCGCCAGTGTGTAATGACCTTCAGAGTAGTAATTAGCAACACTTGTTAGCAAATGCTTTAATTTCTATGTAATACATAGGCACACACTCGTTTAATCAGCTCTGAAGTGACAATAGCTCCATTACAGTAAGGATCTGACTAGGTTACACTGTGTATTCTTATTATTACTTACTTTCTACATTGTCACTGTCAGTCCCATACGTTTTAGCATAGCTTAATTTATCAGTGTTAGTCTACCTTTACTAGGGAGAGTCTGGTAGTTCATTTCAGACGCTGCGTTGCTGCGGCCCAAGCCAGGAAGCTCTGGTTCACTCAGGTACGACCGCAACTCCTGCCAGTGAAAAAAGGTTAGAGGACTTTAGAGGGTTTTTTTAGGCATTTTGTAAAAACTGCAAACTTTGGAAGCCAATCATAGCCAATCAGCATGTCTGTCTGTCTGTCTGTCTGTCTGTCTGTCTGTCTGTCTGTCTGTCTGTCTGTCTGTCTGTCTCCTCTTCTCTCACACCAACTAACTTCATGTGCTCTTTCACTACATCCATAGATCTTCTCTTTGATCTTCCTCTCAGCATCCTTCTACCGATACGCTCACTATCGCTCCTCTGTACATGTCCAAACCATCTCACTATCACTCCTCTGTACATGTCCAAACCATCTCACTATCGCTCCTCTGTACATGTCCAAACCATCTCACTATCGCTCCTCTGTACATGTCCAAACCATCTCACTATCCCTCCTCTGTACATGTCCAAACCATCTCACTATCCCTCCTCTGTACATGTCCAAACCATCTCACTATCCCTCCTCTGTACATGTCCAAACCATCTCACTATCCCTCCTCTGTACATGTCCAAACCATCTCACTATCCCTCCTCTGTACATGTCCAAACCATCTCACTATCACTCCTCTGTACGTGTCAAACCATCTCAGTCTGGCCTCTCTGGCTTTATCTCCGAAACATCTGACATGCGCTGTCCCTCTGATGTACTCGTTCCTGATCCTATCCATCCTTGTTACTCCCAGAGAGAACCTCAATAGCATACTTTTCTACACTCAGAAAAGAGCTAAATGTGAGTAAATGGTAAATGGTGCATTTATATAGCGCCTTTATCCAAGGCGCTTTACATAGATTGTGCATTACATTCACCCATTCATACACCGATTGCGGCAGAAGCCATGCAAGGTACCAACCAGCACATCGGGAGCAATTTGGGGTTCAGTGTCTTGCCCAAGGACACTTCGACATGTAGACAGGAGGAGCCGGGATTCGAACCGCCGACCCATGGATCATTGGACGACCTGCTCTACCTCCTGAGCCACAGTGAGCATACCTGGCAGTCTCCATTGACAACACACTCTCTGTCTCTCTTCCTCTCGTCTGACTGCCTCTTGAGGCCTCGGACTGATGTGTGCCGAATGACTGACGCCTCTCGAGGGAGCGGTGGGATCACAGGGGGCGTGTCTTCATAGCCATAGAGGTGGGGCAGAGGCGGCCTGGGCGGGGCGCTTTCCTCAGCCTGTGTAAAAAATAAATAAACAACCATGGAAAAAACTGTGAGCATTAAAACAATCGGTGCCGGGATGCCTTCAAAATAGGAGCTCTGGGGTGCCAGAAAGACATGGCCGCTTTTACTCTGAAGCCCCCCCAACTTCTAGCTAGCAGCATCACTATGGGGTGATTATTTAGGGCCATACCATTATTATTGCATGTTTAGCCTAATGACGACAAGCTATCATGTATACTTTATTATTACTGCCGACAAATTCCCAAAGCATATCACAGTTTTACACATACACATTTTACTACCTTCCAGGAAGCCATCTGTTCATTTCAGTATGGTATTAAAATACAACTTGCAGTCAAGAGATGTCAATGTTACATTAGCATTCTGCAGTTTAAAGTGTGGACTGATTTTTGTAGTGTAGCTGGAAATAGCCCTGGACACTCACCCACTTTGGCACAGTGCTGTGAGGCAGCGTCTGGGAGCTGCGGAGAGGCGTCTGGAGCGTGGTGCTCTGAGAAGGCACTGCTGGCTCCGACACTGAAGGCACTAGTTTCCTCTCTTAGGTTAGAGAGAGGGTATGGAAAATGGTGCATTTATATAGCGCCTTTATCCAAGGCACTTTACATAGATTGTGCATTACATTCACCCATTCACACAGACATTCATACACTCATGGCGGCGGAAACCCTGCAAGGCACCAACCTGCACATCGGGAGCAATTATTCGATATTCAAACTGGGAACCTTGCGGTTGCCATCCGGCCACTCTACCCCCTGAACCACCGCCGCCCCGGTACCGTATGACAATGACATGCAACGTGCAACAACAGATCATGTGCTGGATAAAATTATATGTATCTAGAGTAGTAGTAGTAGTTCTAGGTGTAGTTGTAGTTCTAGGTGTGGACAGCCCTTCAGTTCTGGGTGTAGCTGTAGTTCTAGGTGTAGTTGTAGTTCTAGGTGTGGACAGCCCTTCAGTTTTGGGCGAAGTTGTAGTTCTAGGTGAGGACAGCAGACAACAGTATTGCTGTTCTTCCTACCTGGGTTGTGGACGGAGCCGATTGTTATTTTGTAGTTTGCTTTGCTGGCGCTCAAGCCGCCCATCACGTCCTCAATCCTCCACAACTCGCGCTTAATTTGGGCTTTCTCCTGCTGAGGTGGGACACAAAGCAGCCAATGAAATTCACAATGAAATTAAATGTATGCAGACATGTGCAACATCATATTTTGAGTGGTAAGGTCATTCACTATGGGTCTTACCTGTGGAGTGGTACGGTCATTCAGTGGGTCTTACCTGTGGAATGGTACGGTCATTCAGTGGGTCTTACCTGTGGAATGGTATGGTCATTCAGTGGGTCTTACCTGTGGAATGGTACGGTCATTCAGTGGGTCTTACCTGTGGAATGGTACGGTCATTCAGTGGGTCTTACCTGTGGAGTGGTACGGTCATTCAGTGGGTCTTACCTGTGGAGTGGTACGGTCATTCAGTGGGTCTTACCTGTGGAATGGTACGGTCATTCAGTGGGTCTTACCTGTGGAATGGTACGGTCATTCAGTGGGTCTTACCTGTGGAATGGTACGGTCATTCAGTGGGTCTTACCTGTGGAGTGGTACGGTCATTCAGTGGGTCTTACCTGTGGAGTGGTACGGTCATTCAGTGGGTCTTACCTGTGGAATGGTACGGTCATTCAGTGGGTCTTACCTGTGGAGTGGTACGGTCATTCAGTGGGTCTTACCTGTGGAATGGTACGGTCATTCAGTGGGTCTTACCTGTGGAGTGGTACGGTCATTCAGTGGGTCTTACCTGTGGAATGGTACGGTCATTCAGTGGGTCTTACCTGTGGAGTGGTACGGTCATTCAGTGGGTCTTACCTGTGGAATGGTACGGTCATTCAGTGGGTCTTACCTGTGGAGTGGTACGGTCATTCAGTGGGTCTTACCTGTGGAGTGGTACGGTCATTCAGTGGGTCTTACCTGTGGAGTGGTACGGTCATTCAGTGGGTCTTACATGTGGAGTGGTACGGTCATTCAGTGGGTCTTACCTGTGGAGTGGTACGGTCATTCAGTGGGTCTTACCTGTGGAGTGGTACGGTCATTCAGTGGGTCTTACCTGTGGAGTGGTACGGTCATTCAGTGGGTCTTACCTGTGGAATGGTACGGTCATTCAGTGGGTCTTACCTGTGGAGTGGTACGGTCATTCAGTGGGTCTTACCTGTGGAATGGTACGGTCATTCAGTGGGTCTTACCTGTGGAGTGGTACGGTCATTCAGTGGGTCTTACCTGTGGAATGGTACGGTCATTCAGTGGGTCTTACCTGTGGAGTGGTACGGTCATTCAGTGGGTCTTACCTGTGGAATGGTACGGTCATTCAGTGGGTCTTACCTGTGGAGTGGTACGGTCATTCAGTGGGTCTTACCTGTGGAGTGGTACGGTCATTCAGTGGGTCTTACCTGTGGAGTGGTACGGTCATTCAGTGGGTCTTACCTGTGGAGTGGTACGGTCATTCAGTGGGTCTTACCTGTGGAATGGTACGGTCATTCAGTGGGTCTTACCTGTGGAGTGGTACGGTCATTCAGTGGGTCTTACCTGTGGAGTGGTACGGTCATTCAGTGGGTCTTACCTGTGGAATGGTACGGTCATTCATGTGGGTCTTACCTGTGGAATGGTACGGTCATTCAGTGGGTCTTACCTGTGGAGTGGTACGGTCATTCAGTGGGTCATACCTGTGGAGTGGTACGGTCATTCAGTGGGTCTTACCTGTGGAGTGGTACGGTCATTCAGTGGGTCTTACCTGTGGAATGGTACGGTCATTCAGTGGGTCTTACCTGTGGAATGGTACGGTCATTCAGTGGGTCTTACCTGTGGAGTGGTACGGTCATTCAGTGGGTCTTACCTGTGGAGTGGTACGGTCATTCAGTGGGTCTTACCTGTGGAATGGTACGGTCATTCAGTGGGTCTTACCTGTGGAATGGTACGGTCATTCATGTGGGCCTGCAGAGCCGTCCTGAGCTGCTCCACGGAGCTCTCCAGAACACTGTAGTCTTCCCAGGCCCGTGACATCTCCTAAAAAGGATGATACAAGTTTCATCAAATGTTCTGACACACACAAGAAAGTGGAATAATACAATCAAAACTAAATGTATGTACAATTTAAAGTAAAAAACTCCAATAAATCAATTTCTATGTACCAAGATCACTTGATGCATAAATTCACACGATGATTAGTCTTTAGGGTGGTTGTGTTCCATTTCATATCCTTCTCCTGTCACAGCAGCTCACAAATCTCACAAATAGGAAACGTAGCTCAGTTTTCACTCCACGCTCCCGTGCGAGCACGGACGCACATTAGGTGGAACATCGGGTCCCGTACCATGGAGACGCGTGAGATCACATGACATAGCAGCGGTCCCGTACCGTGGAGACCAAGCCCCCAGAAAGGCTGGCCAACGTTGTAGCCGCGAGACATAGTGGTCAGAGCTGGTACTGCAGGTGGGCCCCTGAATTTAGCATGAAGAAACCCCACGCCACTGGGGTTTAACACTCTATCTGTGGAGTTATATCATCATATAATTATGCAAACATATATATATATAAATCATACATGGAGTGTTACTGCCATCTAACGGCTGTCTGGGAAGTGCACTGTAAAGGTTTATGCGCGCCAAACTTGTTTTCGTCAGTGTGGAAAAGTTTCCGATGAAGATCAGACCTGGAATTGGTACGTACAGTAAATGTATATATATAACGTTGTTCCAAATATACCATCTAAAATAGTAATACTATCAATAGCATGCTGTGCTCATGATCAATCTGTTTTTAATCCTACAGTTAAATTACCTACCTGCTGCAACTACCGATGCTCAACAAAGACAAAGAAATACAGACTATTGTGATTACTAGGCCAAAGCAAGGCGCTTATATTACACAGACTGGCATTATATAATTTCTTTCTCCAGTTTATTCTCAGGGTTTATCTGTATGTGTATTTTGTGTATGAGTGAGTGCGTGAAAGGCATAAAAAGTAAAAAGACACGTCATCTCTTTGTTTGTTTTTTATAGCACAGTGAAAGAATAACAGCCGAGTGATTTTCATATACATGTGTCTGACCATCGGACTCCTTACGGAGGGATCACACTCCCAAGATAGGAACTGTTTTATAGGCCTGTTTTGGTAAAATTCCGTACAGTAATTTAACAATCTGGTATACGGTAATCTTGTATAACCAGCTGTTATTTTGCATCTGTGTCTCGAGGGAGCGTGACACAGTAAGGTAAAAGTACGGTGATAGAAGCCAGTCTGTGCGCCGAGGGGACGGTGGACTAGCTCCGTTCTTTGTTAGGGAAAAGGGTGCCTTGAAACCGTCATTGGTCCGTCGGGAGCCGATGCTAACCTCGCTGGAAGGAGGAGATCGGGACGGACGACCGGGTGAAGCAGGGCCTACTCAACAAAGACGAGGAGGAGCACCGTCGCAACGTAGAGGACGCACGAGAGGACTGCATTAAGAGTTGTGCCTGGTGGTTGCGGCTGTAAAAAACGCCGTCAACCATCCAACGACCGTGTCTTTTTCCACCACAAATGTGATGAGCAAACGATGCAAAGGATCGATGCCTAAACTGTGATGAAGGGTGTTTACAATAGGCACTGCTAAGTCCATTCAAGCTAACATTGTTGCTGAAAGTGCTTAAACCATAGACATTGCAAGTCCAACCAAGCTAGCTAGCATTGTTGTTGAAGTGCTTGAAACTAGACATTCCAATCAAGCTAAGCTCACTTGCTAATGCTAAAAACATTGTTGCTGAAGTGCTTGAAACTGCTAGACATTCCAATCAAGCTAACCTTGTTGCTAAGCTCACTTGCTAATGCTAAAAACATTGCTGTTGCTGGCTGCCATCTTGATTACCACGGAGAAGACGCCCACTAAGGTCAGTTTTGAGTGACGTCATCGCCGCCATTTTGTGGTTGCACGTAGCAGACGCACGTAAGGAACGTTGCTGCGTGTGGTGCGCCGACACGACCACAGGGTGTCACTCTTGTGCCACTGAGGAGTAGTGACATTTTGCCGTGGCAACTTACAGGCACATTAAGACATTGAACTAAATACACACTATAACCGTCGTCATGGCGTCCTTAGATGATGTAAAGACCCAACGCTCTGCTGTTCAGAGGGAATTAACCAAGTGTTTGAACAAAATTGAGAGGGGTTTTGATGAGCTCACAGAGGATGCAATGGCAAATGAACAGTTGAAGCTTGCATCATTACATGAGGCACTCTGGGCTGTCACAGAGGATTATTTAGCAATACTAGACGATATTCCACTTGACACCAGGGATGCTGACCATGATAAGGTGGTGGATGGTGTGACACAGAAGGCTGACAGCAGCAAGCAAAAGTATGATAGCATAATGCAGAAGCTCAGGGACACGTTATGGATTTCCACAGTGGCAGCCAGGTACGCCAAGGTCAAAGATAGACTAGAAACTGACCTGGCTAGCGCCAAGACCCAGGAACAGGATGCAACTCAGGCACATTATGACATGATGCAAGATGTCCTGAGTGCTGATCTCACTGATCTTGGTGGGGTGGTAGATAGGTGGGCCTACTCTGTTCCTAAAATGAATGGTGCTGAGATGCGGGAAACCCTTGAGGACTTGGACCGTGAGGTGAAAAAGGTTCTGAGGACATTAAAGGGCCAGGCGCGGAGCGGCACGGGAGGGTCACCATTTCCTGGGCGGCGGGTCCGGGTGGGGCTACCAGCACCTAGCTTTGGCTTTGCACCGGCTGTCAACGTGGCTACTGGACAACCCACACCCTCTGCACCGGCTGTCAACATGGCTCCTGGACCACCCGCACCCTCTGCACCGGCTGTCTACGCAGCTCCGCCAGGATACGGGGGTCTACCGGGCGGAGTACCAGCAGCGCCACCGCAAGTTCAACAGGCCGCACCGGGGATTGCAGCTGCTGCGGTGGCTGCCGCAATGCCAAGGCTATCCATTGCTCCGATGGCTCTTCCCAAGTTCAGCGGCGACAGAAGGGGCTACTTTCGTTGGAGGGAGGAGTGGCTCAGACTGCAGGGAATGGCTGACCCATCGGGGTCCCCTGATCTGCTGTTGTATCACTTGCGGGACAGTATAGCTAACGCATTGACCAACGAACTCAGGCTGGGCTATTGTTACACTGCACAAGACATTTTCAATGTGCTGGATGACCGATATGGCGATGTTTCGCAAATTACGGAAGACATTATAATGGAGTTGCAGGAGCTGCCAGTAGTGCGAGAAAACCAGCCAAAAGAGACATTACACTTAATTCACGAAGTGGAACGAGCTGTACTGGACCTAACTGCTTTGAGGTGCGCAGGCGCTATTAACAATCCTTTAGTAGTCCGTACATTGGAGAGCAAGTTGCCGAACTATTTGCTCGACCGGTGGCTTGCACACAGTTGTGACCCAGTGAACGGGGTCAACGCACTAAACCGGTTTGACAGATTTTTAGCGTTTCTGGTCAGCCAGAAAACTATTCTGGTGCGGCGAGAGCAACTACAGCCCAAGCGACAGGTTCCTGCCAAGACGGGCGGGCCGGTACCTTCTCCCAGCAAGTCAACAGGAAACAATCAGCGCGAGCAGCGAGCGTACACCAAAGCATCAATGAGCGACGGGAAGGCGCATGGAGAGAGCTGCTCATCGCAAGGTTCCTGTGTGGTCTGCGGCGAGGAAGGACACTCGGGGCAATTGTACAGGTGCAGGTCTTTCCGCAAGGCCAGCGTGGCTGAAAAGAGAGAATATGCCAAAAAGACAAAGGCGTGTTTTAAGTGCTTGGGCCCTAAGCATGACGGAGCTTGCAAACAGAACTTTCTATGCAGAAAGGAGGAATGTAAGAAGGGGGAGGCATCATGCGACCATCATTACATGCTCTGCCTCAACAAAGTACCATCGCCTAGTGACACTTCTGCAGGAAAGAGCGGGAAGGAAGGCACCACCAAAGCGGTGCAAAAGAGGAACGCCCGAGGCCCTACGGAGCAGCAGGAGGCCGCACTGGCTGCAGCGAAGCTGACGGATGAGCAGTTGGAAATCATACGCAAGGCTTTTTCCAACAAGACTACTGCGTGTGTGGACGAGGATAAGTCAAACGACGGCCCAGTTCTTTTCATGTTGCTTGATGTAACAACGAAGCGAGGGGACTGGGTGGGCGCGCTAATAGATCTAGCATCTGACACGAACTATGTCACGCACCAGGCAGCCGAGAGACTTGGTCTCGAGGGAGAGCCCGTCACACTTCTTGTGCATGGAGTGGGTGGGATGACAACGAAAGTCGAAACGAAAAAGTACTCTGTGGGCCTAAAGGTGGGGACGAAGAGAGGAACGTGGAGTAACCATGACATGTTTTGTTATGGGTTGGATGAGATCGCACGGGTCGGCTACACAGTGGACTCGGAGAGCCTGGAGAGATTTTTCCCGGGTGATGTGAAGTCAGGCGACCTGCGGCGCCCAGACAGGGTTGAAATGCTCATCAGTGCGCGGGAGGGTAGACTAGCTCCTCAAAGGATGAGGAGACACGGGGACTTGATTCTCTGGGAAGGTCCTCTTGGAAAATGTGTGAGTGGAGCCCATCCAGAGCTGTCTGAGTTGGTCGAGAGAGCGACCTTAACCCAGACTCTTTGCGCCTGGACTATGAGAGCAGAGGCCATCGCGATCAAGGTTCCCCGTAGTGGTCCAGGACAAGACCGTGCAGTTGCTCAGACTATGGCTATCTCCAACGCTGAGGTTCTGAAATGGCTTGAGTGGGACAGTATTGGGGCCGCCTGTGATCCAAAGTGTGGTGGCTGCCGGTGTGGGAAATGTGCGCCTGGAGGAAAGGAGATGTCGTTGGCCGACGAGAGAGAGCTCGAGGTCATAAAGAGCGGCTTAACCTACCGACTGGAGGACGCGCACAGCAAGGAGCCACACTGGGATTCCAGCTATCCCTGGAAGGAGGACCCATCAACACTTCCCAACAACCGCAGAGCAGTTGAGGCCACGTTTAGGAGGTCTGAAAAGCGCCTTGAAAAGGACCTAACGTGGAAAGAGGCTTACAAACGGCAAATGCATGACATGCTAGACCGGGGAGCTGCTGTTCTACTGTCGCAGGCTGATATGGATGAATGGAAAGGAGCTGTGTGGTGGATAAGCCACCTTGTAGCTCCCAACCCACACTCCACCTCCACACCAGTACGGATCGTGTGGAATAGCAGTCAAGAATTCGAGGGAGTGAGTATGAACAGTATTCTGCTCAAGGGTCCGGACGTATTGAACTCGATACGTGCCGTGCTGCTGCGGTTCCGGGAAGGGTTGCACGCAGCCATTGGAGACATCTCCAAGATGTATAACTCTGTGTGGTTGGAGGAGCGGGAAGTGCACCTTCACCGGTTCCTCTGGAGAGACTCACCAGCGGAGGAGATCAGAGACTACGCCGTGGTGAGAGTTAACATGGGAGACCGACCTTCGGGCGCCATTGCGCAGGTGGCAATGCGCGAGACAGCCTGCTTGCCCCAGTTCAGCGACCGAGCAGAGGAGAAGAGCATCATCATTGATAACGCGTATGTGGATGACATTTTTGCCTCTCACAATGATCCCAAAAGACTGGAGGTGATTCTGGAGGGGGTCACAACCATTCTGGCGGCCGGGGGTTTCCATCTGAAGCCCTGGGTACGGTCCGGCCACAGTGGGAGGGGAGCAGAAGGACCTGCCAGGCCTGAGACATTGTTGTTACCCAACCAGATGAGGGAAGAGGACAACAAGGCCTTGGGGGTGGGGTACCATGTTGCAGGGGACAGACTGTTCATCATGATGGGAATCAACTTCTCCCCAAGAAAGGCGAAAATGCGGGTCGCGGAGGACCTAGCCGAAGGAGAGGTGGAGGAAAAGACACCCGACCCTCTCACGCGCCGCACGCTTCTTAGTCAGGTGGCAGGGCTTTATGACCCCATCGGCATCGCTACACCGATGAAGCAGAAGGGTGTCATCTTGGTGAGGAAAGCGTTTCAGGCGGCCGGACAATTAGTCAAGGACACATGGGATGCCCCGCTACCTGACGAGCTGCGACGTAAGGCAATCGTCCTATTCAAGGAATATGCCCGTTTGAGTTCAGTGACTTTTCCCAGGTGTATCATGCCTCCCGGACCGGTGGGCAATCCCTGGGGGATCACATTCTCCGATGGGAGCTCGGAGTCATACGGTGCTGTGATGTACCTACGCTGGGAAACCGAGAGCGGGACAAAGGTGCGTTTGGTGGAGTCAAAGGCTAAGTTGGCTCCACTAGACCAAAAGGGTGACGCTGTGAAGGCAGAGATCTGCGGGGCCGTCTTCGCCTCCCGGCTAAGAAAGTTCATGGAGAAGCAGAGCCGTCTGGAGATTGAAAGATGGTTCCACCTGATAGACAGCCAGACGGTGTTAGGGGCCATACAACGTGACAGTTATGGTTTTCAATCATTCTTTGCTAACCGGGTGGGAGAGATCCAGAAGGCAGGTCCGGTAACTGACTGGTGGTGGGTCTCAGAGAAAGACAACATAGCTGACCTCGTCACGAGAGATGGGTGTTCTCCCGAGCAGCTGGGCGAGGATTCTGTATGGCAGAACGGTCCTGCTTTCCTAACCAAACCGCTCTGTGAATGGCCTATAAAGTCCGCTGCAGATGTAGCTGCTGCATCGAGAGAAGAGGTGAAGACGCTACAACGGAAGGCGTTCTCTGCAGTCACCACCAGAGCGCAGGCAGCACAACAACGCCAGTGCAGTAACAAAGTTGCTTCCCCAGTCAGCGACGGAGAGTCAACAGTTGGTGGCACTGGGTCTGCGCCCAGAACAGATGTGGGATCTGCGCCTGTAGGAGCAGTCGATAGGCTGCAGAAGTTGTGGGGCAAAGGGCTCGTGGATCAAGTGGACTTGACGAAAGACCGCCCTCTGTCGTTCTTCTGTGGCGTTGTGGGCTTTGTGCGAAGATTCCTCCATATGTTGCGTGACAAGACCAACCATCATGTACGGTGGGGGGCTGTGCTGTCGAGCAAGGAGCGCAAAGCGGCATTCATGGACTTATGTCTTGCTGCCCAAGAAGGTGTATCATTCCCCACAAGCACCCTCAATCGCTTGGTGGTGGGGAAAGACCAGGCTACAGGCCTGTGGATGTGCCGTGGTCGCATCCAAACCGCGAGCACGAGTGATGGCATTCCCCTGATTCCATATGGAACGCGGCTTAGCACCCTCCTGGCTGAGGAGGCCCACCGCATCAACCATGAGGGGGTTGCTGGAACAATCTTGCGGATAAGGAGGAAGGCTTGGATTGTACAGGGGCCACGAGTCGCACGCCGGGTGATCGACCAGTGTCTGGAGTGCCGAAAGAGGAGAGCTGAGTTAAGTTCTCAAGTAATGGGTGATCTCCCGGTGGAGCGCACAAACCCAGCACGTCCATTTGAATACACTGCATTGGATTTGTTCGGGCCATACACCGTGAGGGACTCTGTGAGACATCGTGTAAAAAAGAAGGTCTGGGGTGTGGTTTTCTGTTGCATGGCCTCGCGGGCCATTCACGCGGACTTGGTTGTTGACCTGTCAACTGAGGGATTTCTCCAGACCTTCCATCGGTTCACGGCTCTTAGAGGCCATCCACGCAAGCTGTGGTCTGACCCGGGGACCAATTTCGTAGGGGCAAGACCTGCATTGGTGGACCTCTATACATTCCTGGCGACCATAGACAAGGATATGGTCCAACACAGAGCGGCGGTGGCTGGGATCGACTGGAAGTGGAAGTTCAGCCCAGCAGATTCACCTCACCGCAACGGGGCAGCGGAAGCAGCTGTCCGCATCATTAAGAGAGCACTGAGCAGTGTGGGGGAGGCTGAAGACCTGACGGCTTTGGAATTCCAGACTCTTCTTTTCCTCGCTGCAAACCTCTCTAATGAGAGACCGATTGGTGCCCGGACTCAACTCCAGGAGGAGTCCGTGGACATCGTTACGCCCAACTCGCTTCTATTGGGGCGAGTGGATCCAGAGGGAGATACTCGAGGCTTCGACTTCCCAGCTTATCCTTTCAGTCGGTTGCGAGCAGTCCAACTGGAAGTGGATAAGTTTTGGAAGAAATGGAGTCAGCTGGCAGGTCCTCACCTCTTCGTCAGGCAGAAATGGCACGTTTCGTCCCGGAACGTGTCTGTCGGCGACGTGGTGTGGATAGCGGACCAGAATGCGCTGCGAGGCCGGTTCCGGCTGGGCCGGGTCGTGGAAGCAGTTCCAGATGGTCGAGGTATCGTCAGGGACGTCAAGGTGCAGACTTGCCCTTGCGCGCCCATCAGCTGGTCCCAGGTGAAGAAGAACGAGGTGTCGTGGCAAACGACCATTCTTCATCGTGACGTGCGGAGGCTGGTAGTCCTCGTTCCGTCAGAAGATCAACAATAAGTTGATTGACTAGTCAACAAAAGACTAATGACTGTGTTTGTTGTTTGAGTCCAGCACACTATTAGGCTTAAGTTTTCTTTATTTTGTAGCCACTTTTTTGTTTGTTTGCAAGACCTTTCAAGTGGCTGTGTTGAATGTTTATTTTGTGTGCCTAGTTATATGTAAATAGTTAGGACCTTTTAATACTTTTGTATTTGTGCGTATTAGCTACAGTATGTGTGGCCTGTTTGTTTACAACACAGTCCAAGTAGGAGGTGTGGAGTTATATCATCATATAATTATGCAAACATATATATATATAAATCATACATGGAGTGTTACTGCCATCTAACGGCTGTCTGGGAAGTGCACTGTAAAGGTTTATGCGCGCCAAACTTGTTTTCGTCAGTGTGGAAAAGTTTCCGATGAAGATCAGACCTGGAATTGGTACGTACAGTAAATGTATATATATAACGTTGTTCCAAATATACCATCTAAAATAGTAATACTATCAATAGCATGCTGTGCTCATGATCAATCTGTTTTTAATCCTACAGTTAAATTACCTACCTGCTGCAACTACCGATGCTCAACAAAGACAAAGAAATACAGACTATTGTGATTACTAGGCCAAAGCAAGGCGCTTATATTACACAGACTGGCATTATATAATTTCTTTCTCCAGTTTATTCTCAGGGTTTATCTGTATGTGTATTTTGTGTATGAGTGAGTGCGTGAAAGGCATAAAAAGTAAAAAGACACGTCATCTCTTTGTTTGTTTTTTATAGCACAGTGAAAGAATAACAGCCGAGTGATTTTCATATACATGTGTCTGACCATCGGACTCCTTACGGAGGGATCACACTCCCAAGATAGGAACTGTTTTATAGGCCTGTTTTGGTAAAATTCCGTACACTATCCTTTATATAACTCTATGGTGGAGACGCATGAGATCACATGACATAGCAGCGGTATCCCGTACCGTGGAGACTCGTGAGATCTGAGCTGTGATGGCGACCAGGTCTTCCTGCAGCAGCCTCTGCTGGTAGGCTATCTTCTGGCTGTGGGCTGGCTGGTCCTGGTACTGCTCCATCTGCTGGTGGGACACGTCCAGCACGCTCTCTAGCTTATCCTGACACAGCGAGCCACGCAGGTGGAGGAGGGATTCATGAGGAAAAGGAAAAAAAGAGAGAAAGAGAGAGAGAAAGAGAGAGAGAGAGAGAGAGAGAGAGAGAGAGAATATGAACCAATTTAGACCTGAGGCCAATTTAAAAAAAAGGCTTCTAAATCCTGACAGTTTTCTGAAAAACCCCTTTCTAAAAAAATGTGGAAAAACTTAATTAAACTAAGCAGAGATCTCTAAAGACTAGTAAGAGTATTCATATACCATAATAATTATGTGCACAGTATTACCCAGTTCTATTGTACAAATAACTTAACAACAAATAAATATAGTGGGTCAAACAAAGCCTATAAGTTAATACACATTTCCTGCTGGCATGGTTTCGGGCACCTTACCTCAGCCTGCCAGGCAAAAACTACAACATGACTACAAATCGTGGGTCCTTCGACCGGCCATCTTAAACCGGAAGTAAGAGTGCATCCTGTCCGCCACTCAATGGGGTCCCAAACTAGCATGCGAGACAATAATATGCTAACCGGAGTGAAGCAACCAGCGTTTTAGTGCCTTCCTAAGAGCATACTTTATCTCATCTCACCAAATTAGAAGATTAGTACAAAAATGTCATCATCAAGATGTGATTCACCATGTTAATGATTTTTTTCAGACCTCCAGTTCTAGGAAACACAGAATGGGGGGACTTTAATTTTAAATTATTTCCAGCTCTAAGGTATATTAATGATATAGTAAAATGTTGAAAATGAGTTAACTGGGGGGTCGCCGGCCAATTACATATAATCTTGGAGCTCATTGACATAAAATAGTTTGAGAACCACATATATATATATATATATATATATATATATATATGTGGAAACAGGTTTTTCAGAAAACTGTCATGATTTAGAAGACATTTTCTAGACTCGGGTCTTTAACATTGCGAACCTTGTCTTCCTTTAAGGAGCTGATGTTTGCTTCCAGTTCCTGCAGAGTCTTGTCCTGCTCACACAACTGACTCAACTTCACCTGCAGGGGGAGACAGAGGCACCATTTACATACATTAAAAGATAACTAGACCGGTGCCCGCCTGTAGAGCACCAAGTCGGTAACGATGGAGTTGGAGATCCAGGCTCTGTCCAGAGCCTGAGCAGAGGCCTTTTGTGGCGGTTCTGGACAACCGTGTGGTAAACTTGATTTCTCACCTGAGGAGCCTATATCCAGAATTACAGTATGGCACACCAGGCAATATCTGTTTTGCCTTGCCGTCTTGTCTTTTTTAATGACAGGATTTTGGGTCTGGGTCGCATAGCTATTTCTCGACCTCAACAACTAGTCCATTGCTCTACATGTCCGTATCTCCTGCCCGGATGTACAAAAGAGACATTCTTCGGCGATGCTGGAAATAGGACAGTGAGTGTTATACTTAAGTGCTGCAGGGCAGCTCAGCATCACAAACGCCAGCACACGCCTACCCGCCGGTGTTAGGGTTGCTCATAGCCAATAACAGTTAGGCAGCAGTGTGTTTTGGGCTTTGGGGGCAGAAGATCAAAAAGATACAGAATAAGTTAATTTTGTAGAGGTGCGTTCAATGCAGAAATGGTTTCTAGGATGGTTTCACGATGTTCCTACTTACGTCCACGTCACTTTCTGCCACTTTGACTGGTTTCTGATCTTTCACGGTCTGGCTTCCAAACACCTAGAGATTAGAAAACAAACATTTGAAGATGCTGGATATGAGGTAAAAGGACCAGTGACTACAGAATCTAATACGAAGCAAAGATGTATTGGTCATTAGGGTGTAAAAATGCATCATGAGTCATGACGCATCAATCTTATAGTGTAGGATTTCAACTGCATGCATTTGGAATGCTAAAATAAATTATGTTTTGGCCCATATTAAATGTAACGAAATATGGCACTTTTTGAAGATAATTGTGTGAGAAATTGAAGCTTTCATATTCCCTGTTGTCCACTAATACAGAGTAAGTCGGTTGAGTTACATGTGTGAACTGTGAATTCAAAATACCGGTAGTTCTGCAAATTGAGTGCCATCAAATCATTGTAGATTTTATGATGCATTGAATAACTCCCTAAAGAATCATACGCAAAACAAATCATTGTGAGGTCAGATATTTACACCCCTAATGGCAGTAGTGGAAAAAGTAACAAAATGTTTTACTTAGGTAAAAGTATAAATACTGCAATGTGGATGCACTATGTTAGGTATTCAAAATTTACTCAAGTAAAAGTATAAAAGTATTGGCATCAACATGTACTTAAAATACTAAAAGTAAAAGTACTCATATTGCAGAATGTCCCATTTGAAAAGTTCAAAATGTGTGCAAAATCTTTTGAATTTAGCCGATCTACACACTCACAATGCATCGCATCGCGACACATTGTGAGCTTGTAGATCGGCTACAATCTCCAAAGTAACTGGAAACTAGTTTTAAAATAATTGTAGTGGAGAAAAAGTAAAGAGTTTGGCTCTGAGATGTAGTGGAGCAGAAGTAAAAGTATTGGAAATTGGAAATACTCAAGTGAAGTAAAATACCTCAAAATTGTACTTAAGTAAATGTACTTAGTTACTTTCCACCACTGCCTAATGTTCATTCATACATTCCCTTGCATACTATACATAAAACATAGCATGGGTGAACTATTGGCACACAGAAACAGCTCTTGCCATGAAAATAAGAATGGCTATGGAATGTGGGAACCCACAACCCAAAACATACAATATTACACATGAGGTGTTTTAGTGGGGAATTGAAAGGGTTCTAACATGCTACTACTTTTCATTATGCTATTCTTTTTCATTATGACAATATGAGACAGCCACAACCACATGGCCACAGCACAACCAAGGGGCCACAGCCACAACCACGGGGCCACAACCACAGGGCCACAGCCACAGCACAACCAAGGGGCCACAGCCACAAGCAAGGGGCCACAGCCACAACCACGGGGCCACAACCACGGGGCCACAGCCACAGCACAACCAAGGGGCCACAGCCACAACCACGGGGCCACAACCAAGGGGCCACAGCCACAACCAAGGGGCCACAGCCACGGGGCCACAGCCACAGCACAACCAAAGGGCCACAGCCACAGCCACGGGGCCACAGCACAACCAAGGGGCCACAGCCACGGGGCCACAGCCACAGCACAACCAAGGGGCCACAGCCACGGGGCCACAGCCACAGCACAACCAAAGGGCCACAGCCACAACCAAGGGGCCAACATCCACAGCACAACCAAGGGGCCACAGCCACAGCCACAACCAAGGGGCCAACATCCACAGCACAACCAAGGGGCCACAGCCACAGCACAACCAAGGGGCCACAGCCACAGCACAACCAAGGGGCCACAGCCACAGCACAACCAAGGGGCCAACATCCACAGCACAACCAAGGGGCCACAGCCACAGCACAACCAAGGGGCCACAGCCACAACCACGGGGCCACAGCCACGGGGCCACAGCCACAACCACAGGGCCACAGCCACGGGGCCACAGCCACAACCACAGGGCCACAGCCACGGGGCCACAGCCACGGGGCCACAGCCACAACCACAGGGCCACAGCCACGGGGCCACAACCACGGAGCCACAGCCACGGGGCCACAGCCACAGCCACGGGGCCACAGCCACAACCACAGGGCCACAGCCACGGGGCCACAACCACGGAGCCACAACCACGGGGCCACATCCACGGGACCAGGGCCACAGCCACGGGGCCACAGCCACGGGGCCACAGCCACGGGGCCACAGCCACAGGGCCACAGCCACGGGGCCACAGCCACGGGGCCACAGCCACAGCCACAGGGCCACAGCCACAGGGCCACAGCCACGGGGCCACAGCCACGGGGCCACAGCCACAGGGCCACAGCCACGGGGCCACAACCACGGAGCCACAGCCACAGGGCCACAGCCACGGGGCCACAGCCACGGGGCCACAGCCACAGCCACAGGGCCACAGCCACGGGGCCACAACCACGGAGCCACAGCCACGGGGCCACAGCCACGGGGCCACAGCACAACCAAGGGGCCACAGCCATGGGGCCACAGCCATGGGGCACAGCCATGGGGCCACAGCCACAGCCATGGGGCCACAGCCACAGCCATGGGGCCACAGCCATGGGGCCACAGCCACAGCCATGGGGCCACAGCCATGGGGCCACAGCCATGGGGCCACAGCCACAGCCATGGGGCACAGCCACAGCCATGGGGCCACAGCCATGGGGCCACAGCCACAGCCATGGGGCCACAGTCATGGGGCCACAGTCATGGGGCCACAGTCATGGGGCCACAGCCATGGGGCCACAGCCACAGCACATGCACTGCCGAGCCGTCCCATGCCTCAACTCAACGTCAATGCCTTCATCATCATGGCATGAGGAGAGGCTACATTAAGCCACAGACACGGTGCTTTGAAGCAATCAGATGTAATGTATCCCAGGTGCATAGGCTAAATAGACAAACTCACACACATAATAGACTGTACTGTACATGCGTATACAGTACCTGCATAATGTATAAACATGCATGGGATTTTATGGGATGTTTTTTTTTCTCACACACAAAGGGACCCTGGGAAGGCACACAGATTATGAGCATATGCCCTAGCTACACGCTAACAGCACAGGCACAGACACATGAATGCTGTACACACTCAGAGCTTACGTTCATTAGAGGCCTGAGGGGCCCGGCAGTGCAGTGTAGTAGCAAACTGTGAACTGCAAGGATCAGCGGCTCTAGAGCTCTGATCTGGGAGTCAGAAACCACACACAAACACACACACACCCCAAAAGCCGTCATCACAAAATGGCGGCTGCTTTAGTTGGTTTTGGGGGTTTTTGAGGGGGGAAATGAAATAACTAGTAGTTAATACTGTTAGGGTGTTAGAATTGGAGGACAATCTGGCTGGGTATCGTTGGCATAACACAGTTTTTCTACTTTTGTAACTGTAAAACCATGTCTAAAAAAAACCCACTTTTCTTTGGCGAATTTAAACGTGATTTCAAGATACAATTGTATACATTATACATTATTATACTAATAATGTATACAATATTATTATTATTATTATTATTATTATTCACACATTTTGGGTACTTTTAGCTATGACGAATCAAATTACTGTGAATAAGAAATTCAATAATATATGATACTATTCAGAAATAATATTGCTTAGGGTGTTCGGTTAAAAATTGTGTGAATCAATGCTAAAACCAAAATTATATGGCCAGAGACCCAGCCCTTGTTGTCGGTTATATCAAGGCTGTGAGCAGCACCATTAGTTAACACAAGAATGCAAGAGAGAGAAGAGAGGGACAGACAGTCAGGAGGACTCTGTCTCCATGTCCCACCTTCAGGTCCAGATATTCCAAGTCCCTTTTCAGCTGCACATAAGTGTCATCGGCCTACAGGGTGAGGAAATAAATAAACAAATGTATATGGATTATTGCTTTGAGGAAACAAGGGTCAAATTGCCTGGTCGTTAACCTTATACATCTAAACACAACAGGTACTGTACTGCAGATGGCATCCATTCATTCATTCCTTCATTCATTCATATACACCACACTCACAAACCGGCTGCCTTCAAACAATCATGGGGCCGGCTACACACATGTGCACGTGCACACGCAGGTACACACACACACACACACACACACACACACACACACACACACACACACACACACACACACACACACACACACACAAACACAGACACAATTAAATATATGATTTTAAACAGACAGACATGTTTTTTGTAGCAATAAACACATACAACTACAAGCTGCAGATGAAAATCAGCCCACAAAAAAACAGCTCAGCCTTGAAGCCGGTTTGCATTACTAAAACAAACTAACTTGAAACATGGCCCTAATGTGAGACACTGACTGCACATCATAAGCACAGTTGATGAAACATTTAACCAAAAATAGCAGCTAACCAATATGCCAAAGCATGGAATGGTTTGAAGTTAATGCCAATTAGCGAACGGCTTAGGCTATACATGCTAGTGACTGCGACCGAGAGGCTACTTAACATGTGTGGATACTTAAGTCTTAAGCTATACACATGCTAGTGCATACATGGGCGACTGGCGGCACCATCACTTAATACGGCCGTTACAATTCCAAACATGCAAACATGACCCGCTTTATTTACTTCAGTCTATATATTGACTAGTAAATGTTATTGTCTTTTAATGTCCAAAGTATTTGTATTTAGTTCATAAAGTTAACATAACTATAACTAAATGCATTTGAAATTATATAAAAAGGTTACTTTTCAGGATTCCAATTCAAAAAATAATTCAGTATTTAAATTCAAATATAGCAAAAATAGCTACAAGCACAAGCACAAAACGTGTAATTTGAGCTTGTAATCGGCTATTTTTTGCTACAACAGTAATATGCAATGTGGCCCATCTGGAGTGAGTGTGGAACTATAGTGGCCCTCTGGAGTGAGTGTGGAAATATAGTGATTGAGTGTGGAACTATAGTGGCCCTCTGGAGTGAGTGTGGAACTATAGTGGCCCCCTGGAGTGAGTGTGGAAATATAGTGATTGAGTGTGGAACTATAGTGGCCCTCTGGAGTGAGTGTGGAACTATAGTGGCCCCCTGGAGTGAGTGTGGAAATATAGTCGCCCTCTGGAGTGAGTGTGGAACTATAGTGGCTCTCTGGAGTTAGTGTGGAACTATAGTGGCCCCCTGGAGTGAGTGTGGAAATGTAGTGGCCCTCTGGAGTGAGTGTGGAACTATAGTGGCCCTCTGGAGTGAGTGTGGAACTATAGTGGCCCACATCTGTGCTAGTGGCTACGACCAAGAGGCTACTAGGTGTTGAAATGAAACTAACCATCATCACAATGTGAAAGCTAACTGCACATGCTATGACTAGCAGAGCTTAGCTTAGCAGCATGTAGATATGTGGAGGCTAGCGATATAATGGATGGTGTCACCAAAGCCACGACGATATGGAAGCCAACCAAGCTTGTCAAGAAAGAGGAAGCTGATGGTTTTGGAAGGCTGCTGATCCATGACCGATAAGGTCACATCACCAAACCACTGCATGGGCTTTTGGTAGAGGTTGCTACTAAAATATCTGTGACTTATTCTACCAAAACCAGTTGTGCTGTTTCAGGCAGTTTTACAGGCACTAAGAGAAAGAGAATATTCGCAATATTTCAATCAATGTCTGTACTTTATGTACAGCATTCATACATACTGTACATACACAATAAAAGGCACAGGGACCTACTGAAGATCCACAGCCAACTTTTATTGTTTGTCATTCTTCTCCTCAAGGAATATCTATCATTATTGACTGATAATAATTGTGACCAATTCACTTTATGACCACTTAAAGGCAACCTCTACCAGCTGTCGGTGAAGGACAAATTAAGACGGGCTTTCCATGCGGATCCCCCCACCTGGGAGTCACTGGGCCTCAATGGGGCAGAGAGACCCGAGAGAGCGACGTGGGACATCGTTGAGAAGCCGGGGTTGAGGAAGGGATTGGTGGTGGAGGAGGTGGAGGTATTATTGTTAAGGAGGTGGTGGTGGTAGTTGTAGGGGTCTTTTGGGCCGTTGAATTGCTGGAGATGGGCGAGGGTGTGGTGACGTACGGAGGCCATCTTGGCCTGGTGGCGCCGTAACTGGATAAGGAGCAGCGTGAGCTCCTCAGGCTGGGAGGCATCGTAGGACGTAAAAAAACAACAACAACATACCCTCTACTTCTCTGCTCAACTTGTTATCCTTTAAAGATATGGTAAGTCATATTTTTGGTTAAAACAAAGGTTCAATCACTATATTCTGATCGTAATCATTGCTATAGAGTGTTCAGTAATATTTTCAGGTACTGTATGTGACAAAATTTCAGGCAATCACGAGTAGCTATTTATGAGCTTAATTTCTATAGTGTTCCAGTTCCTATTGTGTCTGCTCATTTCATCGTCTCATCATTTACAATGCCACTTGTTTAATCTGTATCCTGACTGAGTTCTCTATCCTGATTGGATAAAATTGGTATCCCAGTTTCAGTTTTGTTTCTGAAAATGCATTTTTTGTTTAATAAAAAGCTGGAGAGACATGGAGACTCCTGCTACTGCAACAAACACTATATATAGCAATGGGTACTATCACAATATGGAGATTTTTTACACTTATTTTAACTAAAGAAAATCACTTTACCTTTAATGACTGGTCTGGTATAGCCAAGTCTCTTGAAAAACAGTGTACTGCACGGGTGGCTAATCTGAACCACAACAACGTCTCTAATCGGTTTCTGACAGATTTTCGTCTGTGCGCCAAATCTCTCCGAGTATGTGAGGGGTGTGGGTAGTATCTGCTGCTTCCCTGATTCGCCAACCCGAGCTGAGACGTGTATTCACATTTCACACCCATCAAAGATAAAGAGTAGGAAAGCTGTAGCAGAAGCCTTAGAAGTAGATGGCGATCACATTTCACATCCACTCACAAAATGAGAAATTACTTTTCTGTCCAGGAGGACTGCCAACACATCATTTGAATCGCTTTCAGAGATCTGGGGGTCCTTTGAGAAAAGTTTGAGAACCACTGTATATTGTACACTAAAAGGAACAGAGCCTTAATTAGTATCATCGGTAACACCTGTGAAGGACGTAGGGAAGGGTCCCAGAAGTAGGAAGAATTACACCGGGGCTCCACCGGGCGCGTCAGCGTCGCGTCTCCGTCACCGTCATGGAATGTTCCCTTTTTAATCAATGAAGGCTGGCTCAACTGCCCGCGTTGCGTTGTGTGACAGCAATAAAATTGCCCCGGTTTGTTTTTTTACGCACACGACGGAGACGCAACGCGCCCGGTGGAGCCCTGGCGTTATTCTGTGTGATAGAGCCTGGCTATTGGCACATGTTACAGGGAGGAACACTGGGTGGGGAAGGAGTATAAGGAACTCTATACTGCTGCTGCACCAGCCATTCTTAAGGAGCTGTGCTGGTGCCTGCCAGGGGGTTGTTGATAGGGAGGAACACAGAAAGGTGTGGGTGAGGGTTAATTGGATAAATTTGGAGAAAAAAAAGGGGTGGGAAAATTATTGGCTACTCTAAATACAAATAAATAAATAAATAGCTTTAGAATAATAGAGTAGAGTATAGTCCCCATTAGAATGTTGTAATCCCTTAGAGTTGTAATGATTTAAGGCTTACCGTTTTGCCATGAAGGCTGGGGGCGCTGACTGTGTGTGTGATGTAGCCTGTTGGAGGCATTGACCGCCTCTCGATGGTGGCAGCCTGCTGACAACGCATTATTATAGCTTAATTCAAATAAAATGTCTTTCTTTCTTTCTTTCCCAATTAAAACTCAAACTCAAACAATACCCATGGTTCTCAACCATCAATGTAAACGCATAAATAGAGGGGTATTGTGGTAACATGTGGCACTGAACATACTGTAATTATTGTCTGGGAAGGGAATTGTCTAATTTCCAGAGTCATTTAGCAGCATAATGTTCTGGGCTGCGCTTGACAACATCTTCCAAGCTGTTTTAAGACATATTGTGCAGTGTGCACACATGGATACAAAACAAACAAGCACACAAAAAACCCCACAAGCACTGATTTATGAATCCACAATGAAAAAGGAACACCTGTCACTGTGCTTCGAACGGCACGACAAAAACGTGATGTAGATCTACAAGGAAATCAAGGGCCACCGCCTTACATTCAGGACATGATCCATACCTTCCCACACACTTGATCAGCTAACACATCAGGAGACACAATTCTGATGAATTGGAGATGGAGGATCCTGATGTAAACAAGTCTTAGTGCTTTTTCTGGTTTCATCCTCATAGCAGTTTTGCATTGACCTTCGTTTGAACTGTACTAACTGTGAATAAAATGTTCAATCAATCAATCAATCAATCAATCACAACACTCTGGCCATCACTACAAGCATCCAGACTAGGCTTGGGCAATATACCGATATTACCGTTTATCGCAATATTTTAATTCAATATCGGTAATATCGCGGAGTATATAAATAATACCGAATGCCGTCATAATACTAATATCGTAATTTTTTTAAATAAACGTCTACATTACTGTATGTGTGTGTCTGTGTGATGCATTTACGAGTATTTCATTTTAAACAACTATAATTTGCCTAATAACTTAGTGTCCATGCATTGACTGGCACTGACGCTGAATTACGGCGACGAGGCGACAGCAGCATTGTCGGACCGCCTCCGCCCAGGAAAGCAAACAAAACATGGCGCCGGTGAGAGTAACAAGTCCTAGCAAGTTGGTTCGTAAAAAAACATCTGGAAATACTGCTGTTTGGCAGCATTTCGGGTTCCAGCCAAATGAAAAAGGCCGATAATCGATAATACCGATAATCGCGATATTATTCACGGCGTCAATACCAAAAAATCAATATTGCCCAAGCCTAATCCAGACTGATCTCCATCCTGGTTCCCAAGCTGTGGAATACCTCCCATCAAGCATGGTCAGGACCAGGACGAATTAGTGACGTCTCGACTGGGGCCAAATCAAGCCAAACCAAGACTAGTCACAGCTGGCCCAGAATATCACCTGATTTCAACCAACATAAATCCTGCCCACTAAAACAGACGACCCTGGATGATTCACAGAGAATCAGGTTGAGGCCAGATCAACTTAAGTCATATCATAATGAGTCAGATCTGGCCCAGAATAAGCCATATTATTTCAACTGGTGAAATATCTCCAAATGGGCTGTGATCTGGCCTAGTCCTGAATGTCACTGGAGTCACTGGAGGACGTCATGAAGCCATTTTCCACCGCACTCTGAAAACTCACTTCTTCAGACGTACCTCTAGCCTGGCTAATGAGCCAGACCGAATCAGCCACTTCATCTTTCATGCTTCATGCTCAGCGTATAGGTCACAATCACCTCTGCTTAATGCTTATTGGATAAGCCCTCATGCCCTCATGTAAGGATTTCCCTTTCCGTCTGTATTCTTCTGAGCATTTCTCCATCATACGATTGTCTTTATGCATGCCTGGCTGACATCTCACAGTGGATGTCTTCTAACCACCTCAAGCTGAACCCAGACAAGACTGAGCTTCCCAGCTAAGTCATGCCCAATGTGGGAGCTAACTATTTCCGTAGACAACGCCCTGGTAACGTCTGTCCCAACAGCCAGGAACCTTGGTGTTATCCCTAGACAGTCAGCTCTCGTTCAAAACACACATCACAGCTGTCACTCGATCCTGTAGGTTTACACTCTATATAACATACGACAAATTAGACCGTTCCTCACCCAGGAGTCAGCCCAGCTCCTAATCCAGACAACAGTCTTGTCAAACTTGACTATTGTAACTCCCTCCTCACTGGCCTACCGGCATGTGCACTGAAGCCTCTCCAACTGATCCAAAATGCCGCAGCTCGCTTGGTCTTCAACCAGCCAAAATTCTCACATGTCTCCCCCCTTCTCCGCTCCCTTCATTGGCTCCCGGTCGCTGCCAGCACAGAATACAAAACTCTGATGCTGGCATTCAAAGCAACCA
The DNA here is from genome assembly GCF_964188405.1 of Protomyctophum parallelum. NCBI lineage: Eukaryota > Metazoa > Chordata > Actinopteri > Myctophiformes > Myctophidae > Protomyctophum > Protomyctophum parallelum. The sequence goes on from NC_139700.1 coordinate 13,272,017, forward strand.
AAAGGTATGGCTCCCCCATATCTTGCAAGTATGATCGAACCCTACAAACCCTCCCGCGCACTACAATAGCAATGTATGTAGACATAGCACTCTAAAGTATATACTGTATGCATAGTTTCATCTATATTTCACTGTTACGTTCTTAGTTTAGGCCGTACGCATGTTTCATGATAACTATGTATGTGATATATTGCCATGCTTTTTGTTCTTGCTTAATTTAAATCGCTCTGGATTAAGTGTGTCTGGTAAATGCCTATATTGGAAATTGTAATTTATCATTGCACATTTTGGATTGTTTGAAAATGTAAGAATGTCGGCAATTTTTCAGTTTCATCGGAAGACACCATCATCATCATCACCATTTTTCGACCGCGGTCGAAATCATGGATTTCACAATGCCACGCCAGACTTTCCGCTCCTTCATCCCCAGTTCCTGCTTACTGATGCATGTGTCCCTAGCGATGACATCAGGGAACGACAGTTTTCTACCTCTGGTATGCTTTGAGGCAGGATTCCAGAGAAGGGAAGATATAACCTCATTATCAGCTCTGTAGCAGTGGCCAGCAAACTGTGTTCTTCTGGATCGGACAAGTGAAGAAACACGGGGAAGGTTGCCGTGTATTAGATTAGTCAATGGGTGGCTCTTCCAAAAGAGATTGTGCGCTCTCATAATTCTCATTAGAAGGCGGGTGTACAGTAAGTGCCATCCAACCGTTTCTCTAATTTCTTTGAAAGTGTCCATGTCTCAGAGCCATAGAGTAGAATCGGCTCAATGGTCACTTCATAAGAGAACACGCTAACATGTAAGCATAATGTGCAGTGCTGTGCACACATCTTTAGTTCAATAAACATCATGAGTCCAATATGATGTAAAAATATGTTACAGAAGATTGTGTTTTCTAGCTTCGTGTAAAGGTGTATTCAATTACTCATTAAATTGTGAAATTGAAGTGTATAACGTCTAAAGTGATAGTAGATTGTAGCTGATCTTACCTTGAGCAGCTGAGACTTTGACCTGCGGGGGGACGCAGCAAACGGGGCGTCCACCACCGACCTCTCTCCTCCCATGGGCATGACCGTCTTCCGGTCGGCAGGCGTGTGCGGCCTGCGCATGGGCGACACGCCCCGACCACCAGGGGGCCCTGGAGGCGGGATGTCCGCGGCGGTGGGTGGCACCGACACGCAGCGTGACGGGCGCAGCCCTCCCTCGGTAGTCCTGGAGCCCACCGTGGAGGAGGGCGGCACGGTGGAGGGCGGGCGGGTTCCAAACGGGTAGTCGGGCGCAGGGGTGTACAGCGGAGCGGTAGGGCTGCCATGGCGGTACTGGTGCCTCTGCTGCCACTCGTACAGCTGCCATACGGCAGCACCGCCGGTGGTCCCCGAGCCGCCCCCGGGCCCCGTCTGCTGCTCAGGGGTCAGACGGAAGTGACTGAGGCGGTCCTGGGCGTACTTGTACTCGCCGTGGCGAGCGGCAGCGGGGGTCGGGGGGCTGGGGCGGTGGGAGGTCTTTGGCAGAGTCTGGTAGTAGGCCTCTTTGGTGGAGAACTTGGGCTGGGTGGGAGGGGTCCGCCGAGGGAGAGTGCTCTCTCTGGATGGAGGGCTTTCGTTGGAAGACATTTAAACAGTGGTTAACAGAGGTTTAAGTACAGCATAGAGGAGGTACTACTTGTCAGTGGGGAGTGTTGGCTGATGAATGAATATCAACATCCTAATACATCATAGGGGGGGGGGGGGCTAACTACCTGTCAGTGGGGAGTGTTGGCTGATGAATGAATATCAACATCCTAATACATCCTAAAATCATGACAGGCAATTCCTCCCGTCAAAATATGACCCCCCAGTCAAAAAAAACTTTGTTTGAAATAGACACTCATGCTTTCCAAAGTGTGATTTGGGGTCCTAAGGATGAATACAAAATTAATATCAACATCTTAAGTAAATACAATGTATTGTTATGAATTATGATACTATAAGTGTACTGTACTTTTCCCACTGTCCTCTACTTTTCCCAACCACTAGAGGGAGGTGTTTGCTATGTTTATTTGTTTACATGCAATGTGCATTATGTCATTATATTAGACATATATGCTGTTTGCTTGTCCACAAAGGCCAAGATTATTATATGTTGGTGCTAGGTCTGATATCTGTACCTTCTAACTCAGTGGTTCCCAACCTTTTTCATGTCAAGGACCCCAAAATGAACACTTATTGAGAGAAGAATGTTACCACTCTAGCAGTGATTCTCAACCATTTCAATTTCAAGGACCCCCAGTTTGACATGTGTTAGAATACGGACCCCCATTTAATGTCATTCTCTGGCACCCCAATTTATATTGTAAAATCAATGTTAATTGATTGATGAAACTCTGAGAGTGTACAAATGGTTCCATTTGTACACTCTCAAAGTTAGAGACCCATAAGGGTCCATTTGGTTCCTAACTATCATTTAGCTGGGGACCCCCTGGAACAACCTCAAGGACCCCTGTGGGTCTCCGGACCCCACTTTGAGAACCACTGTTCTAACTAATGACTTTGTAGCACTTAATTGCTTTCACTTTCATTTACTTCTACTTGACCATTTACCTTGACCAAGGTTCACGCCTCTTACTCTCATCTTGCAAATTGCAAGTCTCTCTTATTTGGTCAAGAGATAAATCTCACTAAACTGTACATTATTATCCCACCAGGACACTATAGTGCTGTTGCCTTTTGATCCTTCTAGGAAGTTAGACAGTAGGCCTAAAGGTCAAAGCAATAACGTTTCTCAAAGGACAGTCATCTAGATGATGACAGGGCACCGGAAGAGAATTTCCCATTCATGTTTCCATAGACATTTCAAAACGTATTTATTTAAATACCTTTAAGCCTCGGACAAAGCCAACAGCCGAGTTGACAAAATCATGACAATAAACAAATGTTTTGGGGCCCAACAAATAATTAGAAAGAAGAAAAAAGGTCAGGGTACAACCCTGTGTGTTAATTTTAAACATTCATAAAATAAATTAAACTAGAAAAAGTGCCCTTCTGGGCACAGGTCTCCACCAGGTTATCCACAGTTAGAGGTAAAAACACTTTTGGGCCAGTTATAGCGCCACCTTGAGGCTGAGTTGAAATTGTTCATGTGGCATTTTGTCCTGGGCCTAGTGGGAATGTGGGTGCACAATTTCACGGAAATCACGCGATGTGTTCATGATTTGCAGCATTTTGTTTGAAACTGAGCACTCCTGTGAACTTTGGAAGCCAATCTTAACCAATCAGGATGGAGTCTGAGAAATCTGAAAGAGCGGTTTGGTTGAATGGCTCTAGAGAGACTGTGTACCAATTTGCGTGATGTTTGGACAAAATCTGTAGGTGTACTGTGCAAAAACTTGTTTTGCACAAAGCGGCCTCCTGGTGGCGCTATAACAGACCGTTCTGGAAAGTTTGGGGCAGAGGTTCATCGTTGGCATCCAGGGAGTGTGTGTACCAATTTGTGTGATGTTTGGACAAAATCTGTAGGTGTACTGTGCAAAAACTTGTTTTGCACAAAGCGGCCTCCTGGTGGCGCTATAACAGGCCGTTCTGGAAAGTTTGGGGCAGAGGTTCATGGTTGGCATCCAGGGAGTGTGTGTGCAAAATATGGCATCGACCGGGTTAACGGTGGCCGAGATTAGCTGTTCACGGACACACGGACGGACACACAAACGGACGGACGGAGTGCAAAACATACTCTCCCCACATGCCTTCGGCCTGGTGGAGACAATAAAAGAGACATTTCTTGGGTGACTTGGGAATATGCTTGTGATCCAGAGCTATAGTGATTGAGAAGCAGTGCCTACAGAATACATGAACATACCCTTTGTGCTCTGTCCTCTGCACCTTCACCCATTGCTCCACCTCCTCCAAGGTACTCCTCCTGTGCTGCTGGTGCTGTGAGCCTGCGGGGGGCAGCGTTGCACCGGGAGGGGTCCTCAGGTAGGTGCCCGCACCGATCCCGTTGGGTTCCAGGATGGGACTGGGCGTGGTGGACGATGCCAGGCCGTTCCTCGTGCACGCAGTGGCGGCGGGGGGCAGGGTGGAGGCAGCGCGCGACGGAGCCCGACTGGAGCCCGACACGGAGGACGGCGCCGATAGTTCTGGATCCATTTGGTGGTGGAGGTGGTGGGCGGAGGACGCATGGACCGGCAGGGGGTCTGTTTCCGTGGGGGCAGCAGAGCCCACAGGGAGCTCCGTCACAGAGGACGTGGTGGTGGTGGTGGGAGTGTCTTTCTGGAGGCTGACATGCTCCTCGGCGTCAGGGTGGTGGATGGGTTCCAGGAGAACCTCGTGGACGACGGGCCGGGCGCTCTCAGGGTCCAGGAGGGTCTCGGCCTGGACCATGTGGTTGACGTGGTTGGTGGTCTGCGGAACTGCCTGGCCATCCAACGTGTCTGATGTGGACTCAGACCTCTCCGGCGGCCTGGGGACAGACAGACCAGGGTTGCTGTGTTCACTTAAAAATGGAGTGCCATAAATTTCTTTTCATGTGTTATGAGGCGACAGTACAATTTAGGTATTTAGCACAGGGCTTCTCAAAGTTTTGGTCTGGGGACCCCCGGAAATGCTTTGGCCATGTCTCGCGACCCCCGCCCCGCCCCCAATACAATAACCATAATAATAGAGGAAATACATCATAAATAAATACTGAAACCAGCACTTTGAGATTCCACGGAATGTAAAGTGCATTATAAATAAAATCCATTATTATTATTATTATTATAATCATTAAGGAAGGTTTATGCATGCACTATGTGTACTATGCAAACTCTCAATTTCCAGACTCTCAAAGTGCGCACACGTGTGACTGTGTGTGTGTGTGTGTGTGTGTGTGTGTGTGTGTGTGTGTGTGTGTGTGTGTGTTTGTGTGTGTGCATGCGTGCGTGTGTATGTGCGTGCGTGAGAGAGAGAGATAAGAGAGAGAGAGAGAGAGAGATATGGCAGAATAGTGTGAGCAACGTGCTTGTGATCAGAAATGCGTTGCAATGTTCTGTTTGCGATTGGACAAGTTGGATCACTTGCGACGCAATGTGCCGCCATGCACCAATCTGCAAAGGGGAAACTCAGACTACTGTTGCAACGGATTCATCATGTTGCAAATGACTGGTGTGGACTATAGGCTTTAGACAAGGCCACATAGACAACTTACACATAACTCAGACTTATATTTTCTCCAATTTTAGATTTGCACTTCTATTTTTTTGGTTGCCCTCGGTATGATGATGGAAAGCAATACATCAAGACAAATTCTTGTGTGTGTGTGTGTGTGTGTGTGAGATACATGTCCTCCTCCAATCTGAGGCAATGCAACGAAGCGCAATGAAGCCTTGAACTTCAGATGAAAGGCAAAAGGCCACATGAATGTTTAATCTGGTTTTCCCTTTTTTATTCTGACTTTAGATAACTCCACAATGTGCTGGCAGCATCACCACCATGCAGCTTTCCTGACGGCTGATTTCTCACAGACTTCCCAGAGAGGGCCTTCAAGTCATTCTCAGTCGATGACAATTCGGCTTCATTTGTCAATTTCCCCGTCATTCTTTATGAGGGTTGTGCCATTTCAGAAAGGTTGGCATAGCCTGAATTTGAACCCGGTGATGGCTGTCAAAGAACTGATAAACTCCCAGTATGCTCTGAGACTTGCTTATGGGACAGAGGATTGGAATGACTGCAACCACATGCTACAGAACAGAAGGAGGAGAGGACACTGGAGCAGCACGGACATTTAAGCCTTTTATTATGTGCTAATATACAAGAAAACGACTAACGTTTTGACCTTGCGGTAATGCGGTATTCATCAGAGTCAACCATTCATCAGAGTCAAACCATGCTACAGAGCATTAGAGAGGAGGGGATTGAACACATGGCTGGAGAGGAGGACAGAGATAGATAGATAGATAGATAGATAGATAGATAGATAGATAGATAAGATAAAATATGAGATAAGATAGAAAGAGACATACGGTAAAGATCAGTGGTTCTCAATGTGGGGTCCGGAGACCCCCAGGGGTCCTTGGGGGAGTAACAGGGGGTCCGGGGCAAAAGTACTCAACCACTGGTATATTGATAGTAAGACAGAGAGACAGATGGAGAAGTGTACAGTAGATAGAGTTGCTAGCATAGGCATCAACCTCAAATAGTCATAGAGTCCATTTAAAAAAAAAGGCCCTAGTGATTTGATAACGGATTTGATAAACAGCGTTTATGGTATGGGCAATAAAAAAGTCTCAGGGGAGGAAATTGCTTCATTCTCCTATCCATCCCTCCATCAATTCAATTGCCACTGGAAAATATTCTCTGACTCATGTGTTCTCCACATTCAATTTTAACTCCATCCTGCCACACTTTATTGACGAAGGTACGCCGTCCCACACTACGCAGAAATATATCCTGCATGCCACAGGGAATTCCATGATTTCCAATGTCATATTTACCATACAGTCTGCATTTTTGAGTGTTGCAGCCACTCCAAGGAACAGCAATGTGTGTCCCTCCCTATGTATGTTTGGGGTAAGGGAAGCTGAGTTTTTTATTGTATCACCAATACAGGGAAGCTGAGTTTTTCCTTTCCTGTCAGTGGAGTGTGTGCTTCATTGAAATAGCCTCGGCAGTCTGTGGCTGGCTCTGCGTCCAGCAGGAGGCAGTATATGGGTTAAAATAAAAGAAATCACAATCAGTATATATGCACATGCCCGCCATCTTGGAGTGATGCGCCATCTAGTGGTGATTCCAAAAATATTTGTTTCAGTAGAACATGTAGCTACTGTGTACAATCAATGTACATACTGTGTACAATGTACACAATACAAGTTCTACTTTGTACAATGTGTACACAGTAGAACTTGTACATTGTACACAGTACATGTTCTACTGTGTAAAATGTACACAGTACAAGTTGTACACAGTAGAACTTGTACATTGTACATAGTACACACCTTTAACACGCACGCACGCACAAATATATATGTTAAATAATTATAAAAACGAATTAAATTAAAAACGCATACACATAGCACAGACAGGCAGACAGAGATAATAATGGAGCTGCATTCACCGGCTGCAGTGGAGCATTTAGCCATCTCTGACAGAGAGACACACACAGATGAACTGATCACGATGGATGGGCAGATAGATGAACATACTATACATATATATACTACTGCACTGACAGATATGAACATATATACTACTGCACTGACAGATATGAACATATATAATACTGCACTGACAGATATGAACATATATAATACTGCACTGACAGATATGAACATATATAATACTGCACTGACAGATATGAACATATATAATACTGCACTGACAGATATGAACATATATAATACTGCACTGACAGATATGAACATATATAATACTACACTGACAGATAGATGGACTGAAGGCAGCCCTGCATTCCTGACAATCTGACATCTGTCAATATCTCTCCGCGTGCCTCACACACACACTCACTCACACGCAATCATTTATCTACAATGCACCAACAATGTTGACAGACAGTTCAATTAGTAGTGTGTTAGTCCCTTGCTGCCGACGGGCCATTGTACAGCGGTTTTCAACCTTTTTCACATCAAGGCCCATTATTTATTCTGCATATGATGATTTGATTAGCCTCTTTTTTTTCTCTGCCACTCCAAGGAACATCAATGTGTGTCCCTCCCTATGTATGTTTGGGGTAAGGGAAGCTGAGTTTTTTATTGTATCACCAATACAGGGAAGCTGAGTTTTTCCTTTCCTGTCATTGGAGTGTGTGCTTCATTGAAATAGCCTCGGCAGTCTGTGGCTGGCTCTGCGTCCAGCAGGAGGCAGTATATGGGTTAAAATAAAATAAATCACAATCAGTATAGACCGATTCCGTACCGGTTTCATGGTCGCAGCCTACGTATTTCCTGTAGGCGGACTCGACATAGCTGCGGGAGTAAAACCCTCACCAGACGCACCTCTTCCACTACAGTGAACGGCAGAGTGACTGATGTTAGTTTGCCTCAAACTTTACTCCTTTACCTGCTTTTTTACTAACACTAACATTACAAAGATGCCCAGAACATCGAGATGAACCTGTGTAGTTTATGGCTGCTCCAACAGTAGTGGCAACATAACAAATAAAATAAAACGGAATGTCTAATATCCACCGCGATGGCTGAGACCAGAGCCATTGAGTAATGGTTGAGACAAAGCAGTGAAGAATCCTGCAAGATACATAATTTCAGTCTTACCCAATACCCAATCTTTCTGTTTTATGAACACAAGGCTGCTGTATTTTATACCTCATACTAAGCATTTAAAGTATGAGGTATAAAGTACAGCAGCCTTGTGTTAATAAAACAGAAATATTTGGTATTGGGTAAGACTGGCGTTATGTATCTTTCACTGCTTTGTCTCAACCATTGCTCAATGGCTCTGGTCCCCGCCAACGCGGTGGATATTAGACATTCCGTTTTTATTTTATTTGTTATGTTGCCACTACTGTTGGAGCAGCCATAAACTACACAGGTTCATCTCGATGTTCTGGGCATCTTTGTAATGTTAGTGTTAGTAAAAAAGCAGGTAAAGGAGTAAAGTTTGAGGCAAACTAACATCAGTCACTCTGCCGTTCACTGTAGTGGAAGAGGTGCGCCTGGTGAGGGTTTTACCCCCGCAGCTACGTCGAGTCCGCCTACAGGAAATACGTAGGCTGCGACCATGAAACCGGTACGGAATCGGTCTATATATGCACATGCCCGCCATCTTGGAGTGATGCGCCATCTAGTGGTGATTCCAAAAATATTTGTTTCAGTAGAACATGTAGCTACTGTGTACAATCAATGTACATACTGTGTACAATGTACACAATACAAGTTCTACTTTGTACAACAATGTTGACAGACAGTTCAATTAGTAGTTAGTCCCTTGCTGCCGACGGGCCACTGTACAGCGGTTTTCAACCTTTTTCACATCAAGGCCCATTATTTATTCTGCATTTGATGATTTGATTAGCCTCTTTTTTCTCTCTGCCTTGTAAAGCACTTTGCGCTGCATTTCTATGACATGAAAGGTGCTATATAAATAAAGTTTATTATTATTATAAATCGTTCGGGCAGAAATGTTTTATCGATATATCTCCGTACTTGAACTTTTTGTATTCTACCGTAAATGAATGCCCTACTTGAAGCGACGTGCTTTGAGCTTGTAGATCGCTACTTTTGCTCATTTTGAATTTGAATCCCGAAAAGTAACAGTTTTGGACATCATTGTGGTTGTGTTAGTCATCTAGAGGTCAGAATCTCCAAAGAATGAAATGTTTGAATCAGTGTGGTTTTGAATCAGCGCAGCCTGGTTCATGTATGGTCCTACCTGATCAGTGCGGTATCGGTGTGGTTGTGCATCAGCGTGGCCTGGTTCATGGCTCTCAGCCACCCGTTCATGTCCTCTTGTGTGTCTGCGCTGAAGTAGTACGTCCGCATGCCGCTGTGCTCCACCTGTGAGCCGACGACAGAGCTCTGCTTGAAAATGTATGAGCGCATGCCCGTGTGGCTAGCCTATGGGGGAGAGAGGAGAGGACAGGTGAGGAGTCTGGTGAACCAACCAGGTGATCTTTGACACAGAGAGAGAGAGAGAGAGAGAGAGAGAGAGAGAGAGAGAGAGAGAGAGAGAGAGAGAGAGAGAGACAATGCTAAGTTTAGCTTTGACCGTACAATAGGAAAAAAACAGCACATGTAAGCATCAGCCAGTGCAGGCCAGCAGAAGAAGACAGCCAATAAGACACCACAAATACCATCCAATTAACAGTTACAAAGCCACAACTTGTATAGACCAATGACAGGACAGGTAAACCCTTTGGAATAACATATTAGATGTTATGACACACAAAAGAATGGCAAACACCCAACTACAACACAGCCAGTAGACGACAACACAGTAGCCTACTGTACATACCCTGACTTTACACGAGGAGCATAGATAACTGCTTAGGGATTTACAAAGACAGTAAGAAAGTAGCCAGCTTAGGTGGTTCGGGCATCTGGTTAGGGTGCCTCTCGAGCGTCTCCCTAGGGAGGTTCTCGAGGCACGTCCCACTGGGAGGAGACCCCGGGCAGACCCAGAGAGATTACATCGACTCACTGGCCTTGGAACGCCTCGGGATCCCCCAGGAGGAAGTTACTAATGTTGCTCTGGAGAGAGAAGTCTGGAGCTCTCTGGTGGAGCTGTTGCCCCCGCGACCCGACTACGGATAAGCGATTGAAGATGGCTGGATGGATGTATCATTATGCACATATTTTTATCCCACGATGTAACCCATTTTTTTCACCCAGTGTCAATTGTCTAATGTAATCCTGGGCAACACTCCCTCTGCCAACCTTGGGAGAGCAATGGACTGACCTCATGCTTCCTTCTATGCATGAGGAGTCGAAGCCGCTTCTTTTCACCTGACTGGGGGGAGTTTCCCCTGTTGGACGTCACATAATGCGTGGAAGGAACACGTTATTCCAACCAGTTCCTTTCCCCTCCATCAGGCCAGGGGGAGGCAGTATAGAGACCATGGATTACTGCATGTTTTTTGTGAGGGTAACTACCCTAGGGGACACGCGGAGAACATGCAAATTCCACACAGAAAGGCCCTTTCGCCAACCCCAACCTAGGGTATGGGTGCTGATGACGCGGAGGAGAGAGCACAACATGTAAACTAGAAAAAGTGCCCTTCTGGGCACAGGTCTCCACCAGGATTTCTTCCTCAGCCTAGTGGGAATATGCATGCACAGTTTCATCGCAATCGGACGCTGTGTTGAGGAGTTGTGGCGATTTGTACAAAGCGGGCTACTCCTGAAAACTGTAGGAGCCAAGCGTGGCCAATCAGGATGGAATATGAGAAATCAAACAAACCTGCCTTGATCACATGACTATGGAGATCATGTGTACCGATTTGTGTGAAATTTGGATACAATCTGAAGGAGTAATAATAGAAAATGTGTTTTACATATGTCGGCCTCCTGGTGGCGCTATAAAGAGCAGATGTGAAAAATTCCAGGCAAAGGTTTTTCCTTGGCCTCTAGGGAGTTGGCATACAAAGTTATCCACAGATCCGTGCAGTTAGAGGTAAAAACACTTTTCGGCCAGTTATAGCGCCACCTTGAGTCTGAGTTGAAATTGTTCATGTGGCATTTCGTCCTCGGCCTAGTGGGAATGTGGGTGCACAATTTCACGGAAATCACGCGATGTGTTCATGATTTGCAGCATTTTTTTTTTAAACTGAGCACTCCTGTGAACTTTGGAAGCCAATCTTAACCAATCAGGATGGAGTCTGAGAAATCTGAAAGAGCGGTTTCGTTGAATGGCTCTAGAGAGACTGTGTACCAATTTGTGTGATGTTTGGACAAAATCTGTAGGTGTACTGTGCAAAAACTTGTTTTGCACAAAGCGGCCTCCTGGTGGCGCTATAACAGGCCGTTCTGGAAAGTTTGGGGCAGAGGTTCATCGTTGGCATCCAGGGAGTGTGTGTGCAAAATGTGGCATCGACAGGGTTAACGGTGGCCGAGATTAGCTGCTCACGGACACACACACGGACGGACGGACGGACGGACGGACGGACACACACACGGACGGACGGAGTGCAAAACATACTCTCCCCACATGCCTTCGGCCTGGTGGAGACAATAAGAAATAAATGCTTAAACATGCAACTACGGTGGCCCAGGCCGTAGCGTAACGGTCTGGGCACCGGACTGGTGATCCAGTCGCGGTGTGCCGCGGGTTCGACTCCCGGACCCGACACGGCCTTTACCGCATGTCATCCCCCCATCTCTCTCCCGTTTCCTGTCAGCCTACTTTCTATCCCTTAAAAAATCAATAAAGGCGTAAGCCGCAAAAAAAATATCTTAAAAAAAAAAAAAAAAACATGCAACTACGGTAGGTGATTTTATTTTTAATGGCAGCCCAGCCCCTCAGTCAAGCTGGGTCACAAATGATAATGTTATTTAGATAGCATGTTGTTTAAACACTAATACTATCACCATACGATTACTGCAACTATACTATATATGACTGCTTCTCTTACTACTGCTAAACTACGTTTACAATTATGACTATGGTAATGGTATAAATTATGGCAGTATTAGCAGTAGAATTAGTAGTAACCGTAATGTGTTTAGAACAATGTCCATGTTTTGGACAGCCTGTCTTCTACAATGTTCCACCTCTCTTGACTTATAAACTGTAGTGGGCGTGAATTGACAAACCAAAGCTACCCTTTGCAGAGAGACATTATCAAATGGTGCACACTGGAAGTTACCGTGCTCTGTGACAAGATAATTGCAGTCTGTGATTAAGTGGCTTGTTTCCAGACAGACAGTGCAGAGATGGATGGAGAGCTAAAAAAGGCCATTAGTCACATCATCTAGCACAGCGCTGTGAGACCATCGCCAAGACCTCTGTGACAATTTGATCATCCGACGTCATGTAAAAATATGCCATAATGTCATTAAAACACAGCTACAGCAGTCTCAGGCACTTTACTTTTTGTGGGAGTGAGACTTATTTTTACACACTTGATTCACGCTCAACAAGAAATAATGAAAATGACTAAATCTTCCTGTTCCCTGATTCAGCCACTAAATAATGTATGTGGGGTAATTAACCCATTCAGTACGGGAACCCCTTTTGGTGTTTCAAGCATTATGCTATACTTTAGCTATGGAAAAATATCTACAAATCTACAAGTTCATAGAGCTTGTAGATCTGCTATTTTTTTTAAATTGTGAAAATGCTGTGAAAATCTTTGAATATATATTCGTTCAGAGCTAAAGTTTTTACCTAAAATCTTTGCTGCTGGGGGGGGGGGGGGGGTCCCTGGAACAACATATTTTCAGATGGGGGGGGGGGGTCGGCGGCTAATTTCATAGCATTATTGGGGTCCTTGACATTAGGAGAAAACTTTCGCACACCTAGAAATCAGGCGTATGGACAGGTGCGTAGGCCAGTGGACATTAATGAAAGCAATAGAATACACCTGCACACTGTATTTGCTCGGTACATGAGTATTTTCTTATTATATATCTATATTTAATGAAGCAACGTTTCGGTCCCTCCGGATGCCTGAAGAAGATCTGGAGGGATCATTAAATTGTTGCTTCATTAAATAAGAAAATACTCATGTACCGAGCAAATACACAGTGTGCGGGTGTATTCTATTGCTTTCATTGGGGTCCTTGACATGACAGTCTGAGAACCACGGACATAGAAACATAGGGTTTTCAGAAAACTGTCAAGACATTTGTATAGAATCTGGTCTCAGTCCTAAATGGGAGACATTTGTATAGAATCTGGTCTCAGTCCTAAATGGGAGACATTTGTATAGAATCTGGTCTCAGTCCTAAATGGGAGACATTTGTATAGAATCTGGTCTCAGTCCTAAATGGGATAAGTGCGTGTGTGTATAAGCACATTGGGTGTTGGTGTATGTTGCAGACCTCACATGGGCTTTATTTAAATTATCTCTGTTGTTTTAATTAGTGTGGTTACAGAACATATCGGACTCCAGGCTCCTAGTCATGAATTCAACAGATGTGTGCTAACACACACACACACACACACACACACACACACACACACACACACACACACACACACACACAGTCTCACACACACACACACACACACACAGTCACACACACACACACACACACACAGACACACACACACACACACACACACACACACACACACACAGTTGTAGAGTTCTTCATCTCCCTTGCCGTCTCATCATCTCCCAGCATTTATCTATTATACATAATCCTACTGGCTCTTGTTTGTTTGGGTGTATCATTAGCCTGTCTGCTCTCGCTTTGACTTCACCCTCCTAAAATATCAGTGACTTGTATTGTCTACAGCTTGTTTCTCACTTGGTGAGAATTCCACAGATTTGAGGCCATTTTGCAAATCGGCGACTGGAGCCAGTCAAGACAGACCGTCAGATCTATCTAGTGTGAAAGGGGTTATCAGGGTCGATTCCCCCCTGAAGGTCGGCAAACATAATCAAACTTTCTCTGCCGACTCAATGATAGCGTTCTGTAGTTTGTATTGGTGAAAAAGACAGGTATTTCCAACTTGTTGATAGCACTGGAAATTTTCAATGTTGGCAGCAGTTAGTAAAAACTAAGCTATGATGATTAAACCTATGACTAAACATAATGACTACTTTTTATTGGTTCAATATTTTCGAAAAAACACACAGATGGTGTTCAATACCACTGATTTATGCAAAAGAAAAATCTAAAACCTCTAAAATGGAGTTGGTTTCCTCCCCAAAGCAACGATATATATATAGTATATATTGTATATCAAATGTTTGTGTATTTTTATGTATTTTTATTTTATAGTCCCTAAAATTCCAATCTTAATTACTTCCTGCCAAACAAAAACATATTGCATGATTACAACAAGCCTTTAACTTATGAATCATTATTTCATTCATCTGTGTGATTCCCATCTTAGTGGCTTAGTGCAGCAACGTTGCATGACAAAGCCTTACGCATAGCACAGCCACCCACAGTGACTTAACATCGAAGAGAAAAGGCAGATGGTGCGACAGAAAACAAACAGCAATTACAGTAAAAAAAATAAACACACACACACACACACACACACACACACACACACACACACACACACACACACACACACACACACACACACACACACACACACACACACACACACACACACACACACACACACACACACACACACACACACACACACACAAATCATCAAATTAACACCAAGACACATATCATAGCATAACATTACACATAATTAATAACCCACAACATAATCCCCTAACGCATTCCGATATCCAAATACAATCTATAACTCCATATTTCCTGTGTGCCACAGTGCACCCTGGGAAATAACACCCTGCGGTGTCCAAGGAAGAGAGAACAAACAGAAAACTGCATTGATTTTAACGGTTTTCATTCAATCCATAACTGGAGCACCAGAGCCTAGGGCTTTACCATTCAGGACGGGAATCTTTGTTGGTGTTTTAAGCATTATGGTTATACTTTAGCTATTGAAAAATAGCAAATCTGCAAGCTCATAGCTCGAGCTTGTAGATCTGCTATTTTAGAAAAATCGTGAAAATGTGGTGCAAATCTTTGAAGATATTTTTTCAGAGGGAACGTTTTTAACTCAGTCATGTCTTTGCTTTTGGGGGGTTCCTGAAACAACATGTTTACAGATGGAGGTCGACGGCCAATTACATAAAGTTTTTGGGGTCCTTGACATGAAACACTTTGAGACCCACTGACATAGAAACATAGGTTTTTTTTCTGATGTCACATTATCTCTCATTCTCCCCCTGCACACTTTCATTTGTTTGCTTGCATCCAACAGCCACTAATACTTTCTGGCCATGTCTCTTTCTGTCCACTCCTCCATCTCTTCCTTTGTTTAGTCCACTTTCCTCTCCAGCCTTCTGTTTTCCTACCCTTCCATTTCCTATTAACTCTCCCTCCCTCACGTTGTGTTTCCATCCCTCCATCTTTCCATTCGTCTCATGCTATTTCGTCCTCTGTTTATTCTGTATTTTACTATAGCTACCATCCAATCATTCTCTAGCTCTCCTCGATGTAACAGGCCGTTCCAGAACGGCCTGTTATAGCGCCACCAGGAGGCCGACTTTTGGATTGGCCCGTTTTGAACGAGAAAAAAGAAAAACGTGCCATTTACATGAAATCTTTCACACACATTCCTACTAGGCATCCCACCTTGTTCACATTGGCCTGTTATAGCGCCACCAACAGGTGGAAGAAGCGTAAGAAGAAATGTCACAATTTTCACATTGGCCTATCATAGCGCCACCAGGAGGCCACAACCCCTGACCTGCCCTGGTGGAGACCTGTGGCGGCCTTCGGGACACTTTATGTCCTAGTTCTCTATCCCTTTTCCCCATGCACTTTTCCCCTTATCTCCTACACTTTCTCTGTGTCCCAGTATCTCTCTCTGTCTCTCTCTCCATCCATACGCTGAAAATAGCTTTCTGCACTTGCAGTCATGGATGCTAACAATAGCCAGGGCTGCCTCTTCCTCTCTGGATCCCCCCCTGCCCCCCCCCCCCCCCCCCACACACACACACCCTCTCTCTCACCTTCTTGCGCGCATGCGCACGACGCACACACACAGACGCACACACACACAGGGTCTCTGTCTGTGTTCTATTTTTAAGAAGTCATTGTATTTGTGAAGATAAGAGGGCAGCCCAGCTCCCCACCAACTCCTGATAAGAAACAAACCATATAAACCTAATTTACATTGAGAGACACAAAGATCAGCACATCTGCACGTAAAGATAGATGCAAAGGCTCCCGATTTTCTGGCTAAGGATTGTGTTTGTATATTTAGAAAATTTAAAAAATCAATAGCAATATAAATAGGTTGCATTTCTATCCGTTTCTGCTTTCTAGGAACTGAAATAACTGAGAAAAGCAACAGAGAGGAGCATAAGAGTGAGACAAAGACAAATGGTCATGAACCATAACCACCGGTCATCATAAAACCCAAATACATCAGCCAGCGAGAAGTTTAACCATGAGGGTGACAACAGAGGACAGGACAGATGAAGAAGTCCATAGTGGAGAGCAAGAGAGACAGAGGAAGAGACAGATTAAGACAGATTGAGAGAGAGAGAGAGAGAGAGAGAGAGAGAGAGAGAGAGAGAGAGAGAGGAGAGAGAAAGAGGCCAAGATATAGATAAAAATAGAAAGAGGGTGCCTTCGTAGATCCACTGTGACTTAATCTCGTCTGTGTGGCAGAGCCCCAAAATATTGTTTTGCCACGCGGTGCCAAGCTGGCAAACAGAAACACTATTGCCATGTCAGAAAACAACATTACAAAAATAATAATAATAATGTTTTTCCCCATTGTAATATATTCTAGAACTGTGACAAAGACAAAATGTGTAAATAACAACGTTACTTTGTAAATAACATCGTTACAAACATAAAGTATCAAAAGTTATGGGTTTGTGTCACAGACAATGTGACCTAAATGCCAGCTAACACAATCCATGCTACCACCCCAGGCCACAGTGGCAAGCTCTCTTTCACCAAACAAGTCACAACCATCATATTTTGCCATATTGTCACTTCCTTGTCTTGATCCCAGAGCACTAGAGTGCATTAGACTACTCTGAATTTCTGGTTGACACAAAGCGCCGGGAGTGAATTTATGGATGCATCTTGCAGAGACGGAATGATAGAGACAGCGCGGGGACAGACATAGTGAGTTATCAGAGTTATCAGAGAACATGGCAACACTGACCACAAAAAACACAACCAATGTCAGTCAAAAAGAACACGCAAGGATGTACATGCGCCGAAAACAACAACAACAACAACAGAATATACACGTGTCATATATTCTGACGAGCTCAGACCAAAACAAAAACAACAGGCGATTACAAGGATAGTAAGGAGCAGTACCTATTTTTGACTGGTCATTCACTGGACGAGCCCCACGCCACTCACACAGGTGGAGAGGCGGTCCCAAGCAGGCGGCCAACCAATAAGAGCAAGAGAAGGAAGAGGTTTCAGAGAACAGACCCTCGTCCGGTCTTTCATTATTACACGTCGTCTGGATCTGCCCCTCCCACCGCAGTGTTGATTTCGTCGACTAATACTATGACTTTTTATTTCTCCGCAGACTACCTTTTTTCACTGAATGGAAAATGGAAGTAAATGGAAACTAAATGAAAACTAAGCTATGACGACGAAAACTAACGAGAGGACAAGAGATCCAGCATAAGTCAATTGTCAGTCGTATCTGTGTCACCTCATAGCTTTGAAGTTTTTTTGCGGCTTACGCCTTTTATTGATTTTTGAAGGGACAGACAGTAGGCTGACAGGAAACGGGAGAGAGATGGGGGGATGACATGCAGTAAAGGCTGTGTCGGGTCCGGGAGTCGAACCCGCGGCACACTGCGACTGGATTACCAGTCCGGTGCCCAGACCGTTACGCTACGGCCTGGGCCAGCTTTGAAGTTTTAACCACTTCTTCAACCATTATTTTAAACTTCAGCTGTTGAAAAATAGCAGATCTACAAGCTCGTAGCACGGCACCTGGAACAACATATTTTCAGATGGGAGTCGGCCATGATTTTTAGGGTCCTTGACATGAATTAGTTTGAGAACCATTGATATAGAAACATTCAGAAAACAGTTAGGATTTAGAAGACTGTCAAAGCCAGAAAGTAGTTTTTTGCCACTAGTAGGCCTTCCTAGATAACTTCCGGGTATGATGATGATGTCACGCGCATACCCTCTATAGCTGTGATGGGAAGATGCCACAATACGCTTGTTGTTCACAAAACCTATAGAATATCTAGTAAATCGACAGCATGAATTTGAAATGTAACGACATGATGTGTCATCCCTACTTAACATTATTCCACCCCGTTTAAGAACAAAATTACTGGCGAAAGCCATCCTAAAGTCCCATTGAAGATGGACAAAAGACTGATTCATGAGGTGGTCTTGCACCAAAGATACTTTTGGTGCGGGGGCGCCGCCAACATAACAAGAGCATAAATTAGGCTGTGGGTGTATTTGGAAAGTTCTGAATTGATGTCAACAGGGAGGGGTCTCCTGTATGTCACTGCTGCATGGTTGTTCCAATAACGAAGTTCAAAATCACATGGGAGACATACTGTAGTGATTTAATTATTCCCCACTTTCTGCGCTAGCTCGATTTAATGTGACTGTACGGTCCTGTGAATGCAAATTGTGGTTTCCCATTTCAGGTTATAAGTGATTAAAAATAGCCTGGTAAAATACAGACACTGGTGTTGTTCTTTTACCTTTCAAAATAACTCTCTCCCACTGCGTCTTTGGTCCTGTGTGAAGCTTCAGAACTATTGGTATGACATTGTGTCAGAACTCTCTGTTATTTTTGGTGTCTCGATCGATTTAGATCCGTTGTGTCTTTTACTTGATCTCCCGGATGTTCATGTCATTGATGTCAAACATAAGAGGTTGTTCAACTTATTAACGTTTGCTGCTAGGAAAAATATTCTTTTGTTTTGGATCAAGGATGTTGCTCCATCAAAGAAATCATGGCATAACATTATAATGGGCTGTATTCCTTGTGAATACATTACATGCATGTTGCATTCTAAATTGGACACTTTCTACAAAGTTTGGGACCCTTATTTGAATCATATTGGAACCACACTGTCTGCCACGATACTTGGAAGTTTTCCGTACCAACCTTAGATATCTTATATGCCAGCATTCTTCCCTAGTGGGTGCTCTGCTTTGGGGTGGGGGCTTGTCTGCCCTTTGGGTATGGGGGGGGGGGGGGGGGGGGGGTGGTCGCCCGGGTAGGGGTCTCGAGTGGAGAATGCATGGGTCTGCTCTTGTTGTAATGATTTTGTGCCTATAACTATTGTCTGCCTTTTTAATATATGTATTTATGTACTGTATGGATGTATTACCTGATTGGGAGTCTATCAAATTCGAAAGCCACTTGTCATTATGGTCTTTGTATATTCAATCTTTTTATTTATAATTGTGTTGTGCCTGAGCTGTTTTTCTTTTCTTTTGTTTGTTATTATGTTCTTGTTGTGTAATGTCGGTTTGTCTTTAAAAACCAATAAATATACTTTATATATATATAAAAAAAAAGAACTCTCTTCCACTGCTTCACACACACATCCAGAACAAGAACAACAAGTCAGCAATAGAGAGAAATGACCTTGTAGGACATAAATGTGAAATGCTTGATGGATGAAGGTTTTCTATTCTAGCAATAATAAAGTGGTTGCTATGGTTGTGATTTTCAAGTGAAACAAAGGGAGAGGGAAAAACCTCACAAAAAGCAAGCAGAAGGTTGATAAAGAAGACATCACATAATTTTACCGTCAATTTCACATAAATTCTGTTGTTTGACACATTAATTGACTTTAAGCCTTCTGTTAAACAGCCAATTGAGTGAACTTACTATAAAACAAAGCTCACTGACTAACCCATGCAAGACATGTGTGTGTGTGTGTGTGTGTGTGTGTGTGTGTGTGCACGTGATTACATGTTTTTCACATTAACAGGTTCTGTGTAAATGGGATAAAGGCATTTCAAGTAAAGTTCCCATATTTGAAATGCCTCCTCCACCCGGCCCACTATATGGCAGTAGCTTTGGTTGGACATAATAAAGGAACCGACTCTCAAAAACAATTATGAGCTGAACAGAACAGAACAGAACCTCTTTAGAGCGATCCCAGAAAGCATTAGG
Organism: Protomyctophum parallelum; assembly: GCF_964188405.1. NCBI lineage: Eukaryota > Metazoa > Chordata > Actinopteri > Myctophiformes > Myctophidae > Protomyctophum > Protomyctophum parallelum. The sequence goes on from NC_139700.1 coordinate 13,292,300, forward strand.
AGTCAGCTAGCCCATTCACAGTGGCCTGACTGCAGTGTTGATTTTGTCGACTAAAACTATGACAAAAAATGTCCGTCGACCAAATTTCTTTCACTGACGAAAACGAATTGGAAACTACATGAAACTAAGCTATGATGACTAGAACTAAGACTAAATATATTTACAAATACAAACTAGACTAAAATGTTAGGAAGGGACTAGTGGACAAGAGATCCAGTAAGTAATTTTACACTTGGTTGCATGCTAAAAATAGCAGATCTAAGCTCACAAAAATGTCGCAGCGCGACACGTGAGTTTTAGTCGACTAGAACTAGACTAACACTAAAACATTCTAGGTGACTAAATTTGCTGTCAAAATCAACACTGCCTCTTTATTTCCTGTCCCTCCTTTTATCGTTCAAATTGCGACAGTGGAGCTACCTTGATGTGCAACAAGTGGCATTGCATTGGAGAGGTGTAATTACCTTTCCACCAATGAGAGCAGAGCAGGGTGGCTGATATGCGTGATTCTATTCTACATCCCAGCCAGCATAGACATGGTAACGCCCCGCCTGCCTATGATTGGCTATGGATACAAATTAGGGGCTGGCAGTGGCAACAACAATATGCCATATGCCATATTCAAACCATAGTAAACTAATATTATACTAAAAAGGATAAAGATGAAGGGAAGAGGCCTTTTTACAGTACAATAATGTTGTACTGTATAATGTTACATTACATTAATCAGTGCTGAAGATCAAACAATAGTGACAAATTAAGAACTTTGTTTAAAAGGTCTCTGATTTCCAAGGGTGTGCTTCGCCCCCGGGGACGGCGACTTCTGACAGCAGCAGCATTGTTTCTTGTTGTAATCCGGGGCAGGCGGGGCGTCACCAAGGGGCGGGTCTCTGTCTATGCTTGGACGTAGAATAGAATCACGCGGCTGCATTGGAGAGGTGTAATTACCTTTCCACCAATGAGAGCGGAGCAGGGTGTGGCTGATAGGCTGCTTGTCATTTAGCGACTCACACAGTGGTGGACAAAGTACGTACATCAAGTAACGACTCAAGTATTCAAAAGTACAGATTATGAAGTGACAATTTCAGAAAATAATGGTCAGAAATGGACATAAAAATAGCTGATCTACAAGTTCACATAGCGGTTTTGGTGTTATCAGACGATTTAAACACCTCCAGTGCTCCGTTTTCCAGAATAAAGGCACTATAGAGTGCCCAGCAGATGAGCCTTCTATTTCCCCCCAAAACCGCGAGGTATAATTCCGTTACTACCTCGCGCTGTCACATTCTCAACTCTCTAGAAGCGTTTATATTCCAAACGAGATGATTGGTTAAGTCAGAAATGAGGACAGAACACTGCCGTTCTGATCAAAACCATGGAGAGCGCCGTAGATTTAGAGAGAATAGACAATTCAGTCGGGCCGTGAACAAGGAAGTGAACGGCAGTGCGCATGCGCAAAACATGTCTAGGAGTGCTGAAGAAGGCATGGCCATAGGTTTTATATCATTCAAAAAGACCTTACTAGGCTAGCCAGGGCATGTTATAATAGGCAACCATTTGGCAAAAACATCATTGACTGTAAATTGTCCATTTTGTGAGTGTACAAATGGTGTACAAATCGGGTCTATTTGGTTCCATTTGTACACTCAGTGTTAAATTAACATTGATTTTACAATAATTAGGGGTCCCAGAGAGAGAAATGCCATTAAATGAGGCTCTGTAGACTAATGTCAAACTGAGGGTCCTTGAAATTAAGCGGGTTGAGAATCTCTGCTAGAGCCGTAAACATCTTCTCTCATGGGGGTGCCTGGCATATATTTTCTAATGGGGGTCAATTTGGTGGTCAGTTTGGGAACCACTGGGTTAGACAACACCAAGCCAGAGTTAAACCTCCAAGTCAGAGCATCACAGGAGCCATATCATCGCTATCAAGTGGAACAACATTTAAATCATAGACTATTTTCACTACTTTTGCACCACACTCTTGTATATTTAACCCAATTTCCAGGCCTATATAACAATCATTCAGCGCAATACTGAGTCTCTTACTCCTATGTGCAATAATGCCCAAAGACAGGCAAACATAAAGCATAGAATATTGAGTGGTATACTGTAATTCCATTCCAAATTTTGTGCCAAATGTATATAAATAGCAACGCCCTAACTTGCTCCTCCAAGTGAGCTAGCTCTCTGTCGAGCTGGAGACCCACGCAATCACGCAGAAAAACTACTTGTGTTACATATTTAGTGTAATGTTATAAATGTTTTGGAAAAATAAATCAATTTCCAGGACTGGAAAATGTTTATTTATTTTTAATCATTTCTAAATATTTCCAGGAATTTCATGACCGTGTGGACCCTGCATGTATCTGGCTGCATTGAAGTGTATGATTGAACTTCTCATGGTCTATAATGGTTTAGAATTGCTTTAAAATGTTCTAGTATGACTGGACTCTTCATGGTCTATATTGTGTAGAATTGTTTAAAAATGTTCTGGTAAAATAAAATCAAAGTAACTTGGGAGAAAACGAATCACAATACAAATCGAATCAGCACCCTAGGTATCAATATCGTATGGAATCAGGAGTGTAACTGAATCGTCCCGACACTAATGAACATCAGTGCTATATAGCAGTATTAATTTATTTAACACTACGTACACTAAGCCAGTTAAGTGAACCACTGAACACAGAGTGTAACAATAGGTTAACACAGCGAGGTGGTGTACCTTGAAAGCGTATTTGCGACTGATGTGGTCCTCCGCTCCGACAGGAGACACACCATAGCTGGGGAGAGGAATACTTCCTAGGACAGACTCCTCTCTGCTGTCTGAGGGAGAGAGAGACACAGAGACAAAGAGAGAAAGAGAGAGAGAGAGAGAGAGAGAGAGAGAGAGAGAGAGAGAGAGACAGACAGACAGACAGACAGACAGAGACAGAGAGAGAGCATATAGACAGTAAGGGGCAAAGAGTAGATTTCACTCACCACTTGCTAAATTTCCAACAAGCACTAGTACGCACCCACCCACTCACTACGCCCACACGCACGGAAAAAATGACCCCCACACGAACACACAAGGGCATGAAATCACCCTCACAGCTTCATATGTCCCGTAGACATACGCACACACACGCACGCGCACACACACACAAACGTCACTCTCACACACGCAGAGATGCAACTATGCAAGGTATGCAAGGATACAGAGACTAAACACATACAGACTATAGAGACACACACACACACACACACACACACACACACACACACACACACACACACACACACACACACACACACACACACACACACACACACACACACACACACACACACACACACACACACACACACACACACACACACACACACACACACACACTTCACACCTCTATAAATACACACACTCTGAACAGAACACTGTGTGCAGTTTGTGTGCATGGGACTCCACGGTAGTTTTGGATTTTTCATTATTTTATAGTTTAGTTTTAGACATTTTTTTCTAATTCAGTTAGTTTTAGTTCATTTGTAGAGCGGGTTTGCTAGTTTTTAGTTTTGTGAGAACGCTTAGTTTTAGTTTAGTCTTTATTAGTTTTAGTGTTAGGTTTAGTTTTTTCGGCCATTTTCAATCCTGTACCTGACGAATAAGTCAGGTGCAGGATTGAAAAGGGCCAGAGTAAGTATTGTATAATAAAAACTCAAGAAAAGTTAGCATTTAAAAAATAATATTCAGTTACTTATTAAGCTTATAAACAAATTTACCAAAAAACTAAAACTTTCCTTTTACTTTTCTAGTTTTTATTTAGTTCCAGTTAACGGAAATGTTTATTACATTTTAGTTTTCGTTTTTTCGTTAGTTTTAGTTAACTATAATAACCAGACACACAGAACACTGTGTGCAGTGTGTGTGTATGGGACTGCAAGGTTCTGGACAACCTCTTGACCCAACGACTCGGCAAACAGGCACGGCACTCCCTCCAGTTCTTAACGACTCGGCGAACAGGCACGGCACTCCCTCCAGTTCTTAACGACTCGGCGAACAGGCACCGCACTCCCTCCAGTTCTTAACGACTCGCCAAACAGGCACCGCACTCCCTCCAGTTCTTAACGACTCGCCAAACAGGCACCGCACTCCCTCCAGTTCTTAACGACTCGGCGAACAGGCACCGCACTCCCTCCAGTTCTTAACGACTCGGCAAACAGGCACCGCACTCCCTCCAGTTCTTAACGACTCGGCGAACAGGCACCGCACTCCCTCCAGTTCTTAACGACTCGGCGAACAGGCACCGCACTCCCTCCAGTTCTTAACGACTCGGCAAACAGGCACCGCACTCCCTCCAGTTCTTAACGACTCGGCGAACAGGCACCGCACTCCCTCCAGTTCTTAACGACTCGGCGAACAGGCACCGCACTCCCTCGAGTTCTTAACGACTCGGCGAACAGGCACCGCACTCCCTCGAGTTCTTAACGACTCGGCAAACAGGCACCGCACTCCCTCCAGTTCTTAACGACTCGGCGAACAGGCACCGCACTCGGCGATAGAATCCATTTCCGGGTACTGCTTCGTCTATTTCTCGCTCAAATGTTTTCAAAAGCAATGTTTAGCTGTAAAATACATTATGTGTGTCTTTACATGGCTGTCATATTGGAAACAGCAGTAATTCAGCGGGGCACAGCAGGTGCTCCGAGGGTTTGATTAGGCATCGGTCTGTTATAGAGCGTTGCGGTCATTATCCAGAAATAACACACCGCTGAATTCAGCGATTGACCAATCAGAATCAAGCATTCAACCAAGCCATGTAATAAATGCCTATAATATATGGGCATATAATTTTTGTTTTTTATGGTTGTTTCCACATCCCCCCCCCCCCCCCCCTCCAATCCCCCCCGTCAATTACAAACCAACAAAAAAACCCAATATAAAAACACTATAAATTTAGAATATATTTGTGAAAACGTACAGAATGTACAGTACACATTACACAATATCCATGCACAGTATGTAGTATGTACATACTATTTTCAAATGTCATTTTGATCATTTTGGTCAAAATAAAGAAACCCCATTATTTTACAGGATGGGACCAGCACTCATGGCAAAAGTCATGTGTACAATATATTACAAAAACCCTCTTGTGCAGTGTGCACCGTTCGTCATTAACCAGGATATTGTAGAAATAAAGAACTGAATATTCTCCAAAATGCAACAGACAATGCAAAATGCAACGTGCAAAAGACTCCCTAAAGTCCAATTTATACTTTACTACTAACGAACTGCCAAACGAATGTCCCTGGAGTTGTACAGTAGCTGTGTTTGACATTCCAGCTTGTGTAAACTACACAGGAAGCTCTCGGGATTATATTATGTCAGCAGCGTTCAGGCAAAGAGAACAGTGTACTGTACTCTACGTGGTGACAGATTTACGTGGGCTTACGCGTGTCTAGAATATTTCATGGTCCATTTGGTGTCAGTTTAGTGTCAGTGAGTAGTGGATAAGTGTCAGTGAGGCCTGCTTTCAAACCAGACCGCAAAAGAACAAGGAGATAGATGATAGTATAGATGAATGGATAGATAGAATAAAAAAAACTGTCTTTAAGTGCAAAGGCAGGCCCACGGCCGTCAAAATATGAAGTAGCCTATACCTTAGGACGTTAATCTATCCATCCATCACTATCATCTATCTGTCTATCTCTAAAGAAATATCTATCTATCAACATATGAAGTACCTTAGCATGTTAATTAATTTAAAATGTTGTTATTATTTGATATTTCCAATCAAACTAATATAACCATATTAAAATAATACATGTTAAAAACGGAAGTTTGTGGCCTGGGCCGTGGCTCAGCGGTCCAGGCACCGTGGCCGGATAGCCCGAGTCTGGCAGTGTGCCGCGGGTTCGACTCCCGATCCCGACGGCCTTTACTGCATGTCACTCCCCCATCTCTCTTCCCCATTTCCCTCTATAAAAGTAAATAAATAATAAAAGGCGAAAGCCGCAAAAAATACATATATATTAACAAAATGTATTATATATATATATATATATATATATATATAATAAAGGCGAAAGCCGCAAAAAATATAAAATAAAAAACAGAAGCTTGTGTAATGATTGTGCGATCTGCCTGCCTGGCTCTTAACAGAGCGTTACAACTTGACAACCTGACAACTTCCAATGCTTCCAGTCATACAAGAGATCACTTTGGCATTTCCATGCATACGAGGAACTCGTGTTAGAATACGAAGTAATGCCTGAACAACTGTTATTTTGTGAAGAACGGATCGCTTGTGTAATGTTGCGATCTGCCTGCCTGCCTCTTAACAGTGCTCCCTCGCTGGCAGCCTGTCACTCAAGACGGCCGTGTTCTTTAGCAGTCTGGTTGGAAAGCAGGCGTCAGTGAGAGGCAGGTGAGAACACCGTTTCCTCAACATTCACCGAACATTTACTCTTTACTGTAAGGAGACTGATAAATGACAAGGAAACGAACGCACTGGGAGCTGTTGCATTGACCTTCACCTCACCTTTATAGTAGAAGAGACAGTAGTCAGCCAGGACAAACCACTTCCTCTTCCACAGACGCATTCCCGAACTGTCCTGTGTATACAGAGAGAAAGAGGAATAGACACAGGGAAAGAAAAGGATTATGCTTTTGCCACACATATATATATATTTTTTTAATTTATTTAACAGGGACAATACAAAAAACAATGTATCAAGTTGTGGAAACATGAAACTGTTGCATTGTACATAAGGTATATAGCCAAGGCTAATTTGCAACCCCAGTCCCTGGTTAGGCCTTTCTATACAAATTTGAACTATCTATACTAAAAACTATTGTTTACAAAAAATACATGCAGATGCATCTAATCTAATAATATACTAGATAAATTGAATAATATTTTACAACAGACTTACAATACCCATTACATTGACATATACAACAAAAGTAAACATAATCACTCAGGTAACCAGTCAGACACTATACATGTGAGCACAGTTGTTTTGAATTCAACCATAGTTTGAGTACTCTGTAGAACACATTACCATCCGTCTCTAGTTTTAGACCTGTAGGCAAGGAGTTCCAAAGGTTTGCCCCCTTTACTGAGAAGGCAGACTGTCCGAAAGAATTACACCTGGGAACAATACAGTTACCACTTGTTGAGGCTCGTGTAGTTGCTCTACCAGAGCTCGGAAGACAATCAACCAGTCCAGAGAACAAAGGTGAAACATGACCATGTAAACATTTAAAAACCAATTTGATGGTAGAAAAAGAACACAAAAAAAGAGACCTCGTATGTTGGTAGATGAAGTGAGACGTCAAGACAGCAGAAACAGCTAATAAATTACAGAGAATAAGCGAGGAGTGGAACAGGGAACGATGGAGAGAGATAAATGAAATCAGGGGAGTGAACAAACAGTGAACAGAGGGAGAAAAAGAGAGGAAGAGAGAGAGAGGGCAGAGAGGGCATGCAAGACAAAGGAGAGAGAGAGAGAGAGGTTTACAAGCGAGGAAGAGCACAAGAAAGGAGTAATGAACAAGGGAATGAGAGTGTCAGAGTGATAAAGAAAAATGAGACCTAATGAAAGGAAAACCCAGTGAGGTGGACACACGACGACAGATATAAAGACCATGAACAAAAGGCAGAGAGACAAAGGATAAAAGGGAGTGATCAATTATACTATTTTTATCGGGTGGATTCACCCACCACAGCTTGTAAACTCCATGTTCTTATCTTTTAAGGTTCAAAGGAGAGTGGAAGAGTTTGAAGTGAAGCAACTGACAGAAAACCGTGAAAGTGAAACGCCATGCAGTCACCAGCAGCACCATCTTCATAATAGATAAATACGCAAACAGAGTTTTTGTCGTTTTATTATTATAAAATTGTAATTAAAAAAATCAGTCGGCCTGACTAATAGCATACATTTTAGGCCAGGCCCAAACACATCGGGTTGGGGCTACACATGCATTTGCTTGTGATTGCATTATTTTGTCTTGTACATTCTTGCATACACTGCACTTTACTGTGCGAGTGTGCGTGTGTGTGCACATCTGTGTGTTTCCTCCTCAAAAGTGCAGTCATAACTGCATCATGCTAGCATACAGCCTGTGTGTTTGCCTTGTACAGGATGTACAATGATGCTATATTTGGGGACCCGTGCTTACACTCTGAGCTGCCAAACCCACTGCTATTTGCAGAGTAACTTCACATACTGTACACACCCAGATCTCCAATTATAGCCTGGCTCAAGCTACTGTTCTATATTGTTACACTGATATCAAGCATCACCAAATCTGGGCCGTCTGTTAAGAGGTCTTTCTCTTGAAAGTGGAACTCATTATCATAGCGGTGCATAGCGATAACATAGAGTATGATTTTAATTTAACGCCAGTGGAGCCAAAGGCAAAGTTCTGCATGCACAGACAATCATGAGAATGAGAATACAAGTGTGCATATACCGTAACATTTTATCTTGGCGTTCGGCCCTGCTAAATTTTTCTCCCTGCTCGGCACAATTATACAGCCATCATTAACCATTAACACATTGAGTGTTGCCTGCTGGACGAAGGTCGTATGGCGCTTCAGTGCCAGGGATTTCTGCCCATTCCACTATGACGTGCTTCCGTTTTTGGCTTCCATCTTAGATGCTAAAGCATAGCGCCAATGCTACCGATCTAAAATGAGGTCCATAATTGCTCTAGAAAACGTCAATGTTCCCATCGCGCTCACCGGATAATCACAAAAGACGTCCGAACATCGCGGATCTGTTCAACACCACGGACAGCGCTATAGTTTTCAAGAAAAAAGCCTCCAAAGGCGCGGCCTAAACAGAAGCCAGTGTGGTTGAGTGAAAACAAACGGTGCGGGCGTGGCCCTAGCAACGGTGCATAGCAACCGGAGCGGTTAAAAAAATGAAACACAGCGAGGCAATGTTCTAGCGATATTAAACGCCATATAAGACGAGCCTGCTCGTCATGCGTACCCAGCGCATGGCGCAAAATGAATTACTCAGGACGAGTATACGGTCCCAACGTGTTTTAAGAGCAGGGAGGTAGATATACAACAACAAATCCCCCCCATGAGGAACAGTACTATAGCAGAGCCCACCGGTGGTGCTGGGGTAGCGGTGGGAGCAAATAGCGCATAACAACACCAGGAACCATATGCAGAGGAAGGAACGCAGGAAGAATCCAGACCTAGGTGACCTTAAATACCCCCCTCGGCCCCTCCCCCCCTAATTGGTCAGCTGATTGCCAGCGAATGACATGTGGGTCTTGCATAACACTGAATGAGCCCCTCGGGTATATCTGACTGAACAAACTCTGCAAGCTACATGTCATCAATCCTGTTATTATTCCACTCCATTATATTATATTCAAGAGCCAAAAAGAGACATTTGATTTTGATAAGGTCAGTGTGTGTATGTGTTTTAACCTGCTTGTATAGCCATCCTCGAACCACTACAGGGACGTTTGGGTTTCTCTTGATTGACTGATCCCTCTTCCCAAAGCTGTGAACCCTGCCAGCTGATCGGGACACCTGCAAAACACGCACGCACGCACGCACGCACGCACACACACACACACACACACACACACACACACACACACACACACACACACACACACACACACACACACACACACACACACACACACACACACACACACACACACACACACACACACACACACACACACACACACACACACACACACACACACACACACACACACACACACACACACACACACACACACACACACACACACACACACAATTTATGCATGTCCACATACGTAAGAGATACAATACAGGGGACACAGATATTTACAAGGTGCTGTTACCCACACACCCTTCAGGGGTGACTCGTCTATACCGGCTATACCGATAGTAGAACAGATTGCACAGAATTTTGCAGGCAGTTTAGTTGCTTTTTTTGGCATCCCAAGTTATGGAAGCCTTTTACAACCAACCTATGTACTTATGTCTCACACACGCACGCACGCACGTATGTTTGTGTTTACTGTGCTTATCCCAGCTACAGACTAAAGATGTCCCTTCTCGTTTGCCATCTCTCGCGAGAGCCGGTAGAAGCTGGGGTTTTTTTTCACCCTCATGTGTATTGACCACATAAACATGACCAAGCCGGTCATGTGACGCACTGGTGGGCACAGTGCGTCTGCTATAAAAGACCGTCTTTGCCTGGGCTTCGACGAGACAACATTGCTTATCTAGCTCCAGCTGTTCGTTACTATCTTGTTAGTTAACTTTTGCTTATTCTTTGGTTTATTTGTAGCTCCCTTCGGGAAGGAGTGTTAGGCCTAAGTTATAGTTTTGACCCTTTGTTATTGGTTAGGTGAAGTTATTGTTTTGTTTGTCCCATTTTCTTTTGGGAACACCCCACCACTGTGTAAGGCCTCACTCACACCTAAGACACACGCAAGACACACTTGTGTCCTGTGTGTGTGTCGCCTCAATGCATTTCCAATGGGAGTCACATGGGCTGCGTCCGAATTCATTCCCTATGCCCCATATAGTGCACTACTTTGGCGTCCCGCCATTTTGTTGTAGTGTCCGAATGTGTAGTGAGCATTTTTGCACCCTAACATAGTGGACTGAAGTATCCCACAATGCACCGGGAATTGTAGGGAGCATCCGATGGTCACTACAAAAACACAGCGAAGCAAATCTGCCCCATAATGCATTGCTCAAGCTCGCTCTTGAGCGCACATGCACGCGTTTGTGCATGTGCGCTGCTTCTGCATGCATGCGCTCATTGCGCTCCAACTCAGAAGAGGCAGAAGTTGAACCAGCGAAAGAACTCAACACAAATGTACTTTTTAAACTTTCGTTTTCCCTTCCCTGGCGGATCTCGAAGCTACAGATCTCGAGACAAATGATCTGTGCATTTATTTGAAATTGTTTTATTTTATTTATAATAAATTACTCATTTGCAATAGTAACACTGAGATCCATTGTATCACCCAGGCCCAGCGCATGACGTTAGGAGAGGAATCAGTTGCTTGCTGTAGAATATAGTTGTGAGATTCTTTATCACAAACGTAGGCTAAATACATGCATGTGAGACACATTAATTGTTTCCGAACATATGTTTTATTAATATTCATTAATTCCTGCCATGAAAAAATATGCTATCTAACATTTAATTGAATTGCGATAAATACATTAAAACTTCATTATGTAAGCAGTCATTTATTGGACTGCTGTTTCTGTTAACACCAAACGTCCGTATTATTATTGTGAGCAGAGCTTGTAGATCGGCTACTTTTGGTAATTCTTTACCAAAAGTAGGCCTACCCGATACAAGCTCACAACACGGACGTCGCGTTGCTTATAGATCGGCTATTTTTCATAGGCCTATGTTATTTTAAAATAACCTTTTTATCATAGACATATAGGCCTAAATGCCTGCAAACATATTTTCATTAACCTATTCTTTCTTTATTCATTCATGAATTTAAAACTATAAATAATTGTCCTTGCAGGGAGGTGACAGCCTGCAGTCACTTATTTGATACAGTCTGTTCCTAGCGAAAATTCAGCAACAGCGTTGCTCCTTTGATCCTTCATATCCAAATGAGTGAAACGGCCGGGATGATTTGTTTATTTTTCAAACAGTTCTTTATGAGGCGATCTGAAAAAACCTAATGGGGATTTCATGCAAATAAAAAGTACATGAACCCGCGGACCTACAGCGCCCTCTACCGATATTGACGTCAGAGTCGGTGCTCCCCATACAGGGAGTATTGTCCGAAATCATCACTATAGAGTCCACTAGAGTCTGGATCCCCGTATGGGGGGTAGGGAGTAGGGAACAACCCTAGCAATTCGGATGCAGCCATGGTCTCATGGTTGGACACAACCTTGTTGCATGGTTGGTGCAGAAGACAGACTGCAACAAGGTTGTGTCATGAAACCATGTGACTCCCATTGAGGTGGCCATGACACACAGAAGACACAGGACAGGTGTGAGCGAGGCCTAAGTCTTCAACACTATTCTGCTCTAATATCCTCCTCTATAACTAATACTGCTTATTAGTTATCTTTATTATAAATGATAGCCAATGTACTTGAAAGTCGATTAACTTCCATCATGTATTTATTGAGCCATTTGTACTGAAAACAACTCTTTTGTAACTCTGTAACTTTTATGCTTTTAGTGCAAGTAAAAGCATTTTCGAATTTGCAGTGAGGTTTCCTGTCCATTTTATTCGTACCTTTACCCCTAGACGAATTGGTCCGTAATAAGGGACTAGAGGGGAAGAGATCATTCTATGCTTGGTATAGCGGCTCGGGTTGTTGCACTGTGTGTGTGTGTGTGTGTGTGTGTGTGTGTGTGTGTGTGTGTGTGTGTGTGTGTGTGCGTGTGTGTGTGGTAAAGGTGGGCTCAGTGGAGTGGGACTGGAGTAAATGATGTGTGATGGATGTCTTGTCATCTGGCAGAGCGTGCAGGCAGAGACACATATTCAATCTCTGTCCCCAGGGCACCTGTTGATAGGCTGGGAGGAGATTCCATGCCACTGCGGGGCCGCAACGGTGTATGAATGTATGTGTGTGTGTGTGTGTGTGTGTGTGTGTGTGTGTGTGTGTGTGTGTGTGTGTGTGTGACAGAGAGAGAGAGAGAGAGAGAGAGAGAGAGAGAGAGAGAGAGAGAGAGAAAGAGGTGTGTGAAAGAATGGATGAGGGGAAAGAGATGGTAGTGTTCAACCAGACAGAAAGAAGAGAAAGAGGCAAGGGAAAGATGGACGGAATATACAGACGGACTATACTGTAAACATTGTGTGTGTGTGTGTGTGTGTGTGTGTGTGTGTGTGTGTGTGTGTGTGTGTGTGTGTGTGTGTGTACACATGTCCTAGACTGTTACAACCAACCTATGTACTGATGTGCAAGACATCACTTGTCAGCACACACACACGTCACACACACACACACACACACACACACCTCCGCCTAAAACTCACTGACCTTGGACGTGGAGGTGGTGTCCACTGTGGAGGAGGTGACAGAGGTGGAGGTGTCACTGATGGTGGTGCTGGACGGGCGGAACTGTTCCATCCCTACTCCTCCTACTCCTCCTCCTCCTCCTCCTCCTCCTCCTCCTTCGTCTCCTCCTGCTGCTGCCAGGGGTCTGGCTGCCATCCTGAGAGAGGGGGCTCTGCAGGGAAAGGAGACCACACATGGAACAAAAAACGCCTCTCAAACACTGCAGTCGCCATGGACAGAGGCCTATTGCAATTATTTGAGATACTGATCGCAATGATTTTTGCATGATCTCCGTAATCTTTTCCATGCTGAAAAGATTTCCACACAACACACTGTGTTATATCATGGCCTATTTTGGCCGCAGTACGTTATTGTTGTTATTATTTATTTGGAACATTGGTATAGGTCATTGTCAGTCAATTATTTGTTAGTTAGTCCCCACTGTCTGACTGCAACAGACCAGTCCCCACTGTCTGACTGCAACAGACCAGTCCCCACTGACTGACCGCAACAGACCAGTCCCCACTGTCTGACCGCAACAGACCAGTCCCCACTGTCTGACTGCAACAGACCAGTCCCCACTGACTGACTGCAACAGACCAGTCCCCACTGTCTGACTGCAACAGACCAGTCCCCACTGACTGACTGCAACAGACCAGTCCCCACTGACTGACTGCAACAGACCAGTCCCCACTGTCTGACTGCAACAGACCAGTCCCCACTGACTGACTGCAACAGACCAGTCCCCACTGTCTGACTGCAACAGACCAGTCCCCACTGTCTGACTGCAACAGACCAGTCCCCACTGACTGACCGCAACAGACCAGTCCCCACTGACTGACTGCAACAGACCAGTCCCCACTGACTGACTGCAACAGACCAGTCCCCACTGACTGACTGCAACAGACCAGTCCCCACTGACTGACTGCAACAGACCAGTCCCCACTGACTGACCGCAACAGACCAGTCCCCACTGACTGACCGCAACAGACCAGTCCCCACTGTCTGACCGCAACAGACCAGTCCCCACTGTCTGACTGCAACAGACCAGTCCCCACTGACTGACTGCAACAGACCAGTCCCCACTGACTGACTGCAACAGACCAGTCCCCACTGTCTGACTGCAACAGACCAGTCCCCACTGTCTGACTAGGCACTCTACAGAGTGCAGTTCTAGTTATTATAATTTTCTTTGTTTTCCACGAGCGCGCAACAAACTGCTCTCTCATTACCAACGATCCGGTCGTGAAGGTGAATATTGTGTGACTATACTTAAAGGAGAGTAAAAACGAGTTGATAGCTGGCATGGGGGCAATTTTGATTCAATATTCCTGGCAGTAAATAAATGTGTTAATAGAGCAGCAGAGGACCCCAGGGCTAGGTCAAAAAATAGAGACAAGGATGTCCATCAACGCACCGGGGAAAGCAGGCGGTCCCCTCACCTTCTTACACTCACAGCTTGTTAGGACAGCTTCATTGACACTAATGAGGATGTCACATTGTCACATAATCCAGTGTGATGCTCGGTTGCTACACATGCCACTAGGACACGGTGACAGAAAAGGGACAGAGAAATGGAAGGAGAGGAGAGAGAGAAACAGGAGAGAAGGGAAAGAATAGAGACAATAATGCGACACAGATGTGATCTGGATGAAAGAGATACAAGAGGAGACATGATGACATGAAGACATGAAGTGATGGAGCTGCATGGAGACATTGAGCAGAGAGATAATGAGTGAGGGAATGATATACAGTATTAGCACTTTTTATGCCCCCAGCAGATGAGGCAGATTTTACTCTGAAAAGCCCCGCCTTCCATTTCCCCCCCAAACCAGGAGGTATAATGTTCCATTTACTACCTCACGCTAATAAGTCTGATCTCTCTTTAGAAGTGTTAATATTGTCAGAATATATTCCAAACGAGATGCTAGGTTAAGTCAGAAATTAGGACAGCGTTATGATCAAAACCATGGAGAGCGCTGTAGATTTAGAGATAATAGCAAGTTTTGTCTGCCCGTAAACAAGGAGGTGAACGGCTGCGCACACACGCAAAACATGTCTGGAAGCTCTGAGAAAGGCGTTGCCTATCAACAGCCGCTGTCAAAGAAATGGATTTTAGAGATCAGGTTTTATATCATATAAAAAAGGACCAAAAGACGTCTCCAGACATCTTGGGCCTCCTACCGGTGTAATTATAAAGACGTGTGGGGACGTCTTGGGCACAAGTGTTAAGAGGAACTGACATGCCAAAGAACAATATATGGAAAGTGTGGGGAAAAAAAACTATGCAGGTAGGTAAGACGGCTTGAATTCTTTACAGACACCAAGGAACCATATTAGACCATTCCTTTATTTGCAGTGTCCGTGTCTGTCAACCACAATGGACATTCTGTCTGCAGCCATACAGTACCTCAACTTTCTATATACGAGTCACACTTTTAGATCCTGCTGAACTTGTCTGTGTCTGCCCCATCTCTACGGTACGAGACAAGTACAGATGGAACACCATAGTAGTACGAGTCCCACTTTTTACAGCACATCGTTGCAGGAACTGAGTGTCTTGTATGCTCCATATGGGTTTGTTCTACAGTGTGATGCTAATGTGGTTGTGCTCTATATTTTTTTTTTTAATATTTTGTCTTTATTTGATAGTGACAGTGGCGAAAAGAAGGACCTGCAGCAAAGGCCGTCGGGATGGATTCAAATTCAACTCTAACCTAACCATAACCGCAAGCATGGGAGCAGCGCATGTTTGACCGCATGTCCGACCGTTGTTCTCGCATGTCGGTCCGTTGGTGTGTCTAATCTGCGTGTGCATCCCACGCTTCTTATAATCGTACATCATCATGATGTAAAATAGACACTATGCCTAAAGTCTTCAGACACTTGACGTAGAATTCTCCATTCATTTTCAATGTGAATTTAATGTTTGTGTAGGACAAAATAGCCGATTTGCTCAGACACATGACGTAAATTCTCCATTCATTGTCAATCGGAATTGAATCTGGCTAATGTTTGTGTAAAACGAAAATCTACACTAATAGCTGAATATAGGAGGGGCTAAGAAACCCTGCCGAAATGGAGAGAGAGAGAGAGAGAGAGAGGGGGGGGGGGGTACATGAGCACAGAGCCTCAGAGATGGAGAGAGACATGTAAAGAGCTGTAGTCCAAGGCTGTGATTGTCTTCATGGATCTCCCGTCGGAAACAAACTCAGTAATGTGTCAGGAAGGAACGCAATGGAGCCGAAGTTGATGTGGGTGAGAAAGCAACTGCAATCATAAATCTGCACACAATGCAGTAGTTTGGTTCATTTGGCATCATTTGAAAGACATAAGCGAGTGCTATTCTATATACCTGTACCCTCCCAGATGACAGACAACAAGCCTGCTAAACTGGACAGAAATGAGGAATTCTCTAGAACTTACTCTCAAGGAAAACGCAAATAGCATTAGCAAAAATGGTGAAGGAAAATGGTGAACGTTTAGGATCGTTAAGGATCCATAAAAACGATGCCATGCCGTAAAAACGGTATTCATTGTACTGTGATGAAACACAGGTGATTAAATGAGTCATAAAAAATGATATGAAAAAAATCGAATCATGTGGGCGTCGGCATCCGCTTGGGAACGGCATGGCTCCATGGTTAATCTCTAGCCTGTGACATCAGTCATCTGTGACGTCACTAGTCTATGTATGACTCCACATTTGGGTGGCAATGTTTAAGTTTTATAATCATTGACATCCATTACGAAGTGTTTACAGTCACAGAACGCTCAGAACGACATATGAAGATATAGAACGTTATAATGCGATCCAGCATCGCTAATATCATTATTTACTAGTGATGAACAATATAATCTGTAGCATAATCGGAATGGGACATATCGGTATTGGGACTGTGAAGTTAGCCAATTAGTCAAGGCTCCAAAGAGATGCAAAGTTTGGGCCGTTTTATTTTCGCCCAAACGAATCCTCCAACAACAATTACAGTGCAGTATAAATAGTGGTGGCCTTAAATAACAAATCAAAATATGACTTTACCAAAATAACAAAAATTACACTTTGACAGAAAACTAAACTAAGATTTAGTTTCCACCGATACTGGTCAGAATCGGTATCGGCGGATGTGACCCTGCAAAAAAAATCGGAGATGGGATATCGGTCAGAATTTCATAATCGTGCACCTCTATTATTTACCGGTTCTCCATCACCGGGCAACGCTTTGCTTCCGTGTTGTGACATCCTTCAATATTTTGCATCCACAGTAATCTTAGCGAGGATCTTTAGCAGTGTTTCTCTCTGAATTGAGGTGATCATACAGAACCTCCATGATTAGAAGCTCAATAAATAATCCCTGCGATGTCACGTTACCGTTTCAGGGCTTCTGAGGAAAAAGAAAGTAGCTACCGAGTGCCCCCGGAAATGGTTGAGTTTTACTACCGGTTCAGCAAATCAGCTGGTAATAATAATAATAATAATAATAATAAAACTTTATTTGTATAGCACCTTTCATGACATGAAATGCAGCTCAAAGTGCTTTACAGAACAATGGAGAATAAAAGAAAAGCAAGGCAACGACATTAAAAAAACAAGCAGTAATGCAATACAGTGAGGACATGAATACCAAAAAAATAAAAAATAAATTATCAATTAAAAGCAATGTTGTAGAAGTGGGTCTTGAGCTGAGCTTTAAAAATGTCTACAGAGGCTGCCTGACGAAGGTACAGTGGGAGCTTGTTCCATGCCGACAGCCCGTAGAAGCAAAAAGCTGCTTCCCCGTATTTTTTAGTTGCCATTTTTTAGGCAAAGTCAGCAGGCCAGCAGTGGAAGACCTTAGGGGGCGGTTTGGGACATATTTAGGCAGGCAGTCATGTAGGTAGGAAGGTGCGAGACCATTCAGAGCTTTATAGACAAGTAAAATAATTTTAAAATCAATCCTAAAAACAACCGGAAGCCAGTGCAGTGATGCCAAAACTGGAATAATATGTTCTCTCATCTTAGTTCTAGTTAAAACTCTGGCTGCTGCATTTTGGACAAGTTGTAATCTGTCAGTTGTTTTCTTAGGCAGTCCTGAAAAAAGTGCATTGCAGTAGGCTAAACAATTTAGACCTGAGGCCGCATCGGTGACACCTTGTAGCTTTTAACCACTTTAACCATTATTTTAAACTTTAGCTGTTGAAAAATAGTATACAGGCTCATAGCGCAGCACTCGGTACCGCGCTATGAGCTTGTAGATCTGCTATTTTTGAAAAATCGTGAAAATGTTTTATAACTGTTTTAAACTCAAATATTTGCTTCTGGAACAACATATTTTGAGATGGGGGTCCGCGGCCAAATACAGATAATGCTGGGGGTCCTTGACATAAAAGAGTTTGAGAGCCACTGACATAGAAACATAGGTTTTTCAGAAAACTGTCACGATTTAGAAGACATTTTGTAGAATCAGTTATCAGGTCTAAATGGGTTAAGTGAGGGTCATCCTGAAGCCCACATTGCCTCCAATGAGTCGTTCGGTGCTAGCTTGCCACCATTGGTGTGTGAATGTGGAAGTGAGAATGCTGCTGTCGACTGTCGCTTCACCTCCCAATGTATGAATGAACAGACCTTTGTAAAGCGCTTTGAGCACTTACAAAAGCGCTATAAAAATGCAATTCATTATTATGACTAGACCGGTGCCCGGCTATAGAGCACCGAGTCGATGGAAGTTGGAGATCCATGCCTTATTATGCCTACATTTCTGTATCTATCCCTCTGTGTCCCTTTATTCCTATATGGAGTTCTGAGTTAGGCATGCCCAGATATGAAGTGTGTTGCCTAATCTCAATGTGACGTCAAGGAATCTACAGGTGAGGTGGCTTAGGCTCATTAGGCACTGGCAGAGCCTGACCAGACAGAGCCTTTTGTGGTGGTTCTGGACAACCGTGTATCTGACCAACTCGACACTGGGCACAACAAGAAATCCACACTGTTATGGCAACCGTCAACAAAAGTATTTTTCCGTTGACCCAGTAATGTCCAGCACTCCCCCACCCCCCCTACACCCCTCAGTAAACACACTGCTGACGCAGCTGTCCACACACACACACACACACACACACACACACACACACGAAATCAACAGGCTATGGTGGAGGACAGAGGGCTGGGGTTAGACAAACGTACAGTAGCTACAAGACAGACAGACAGACAGACAGACAGACAGACAGACAGACAGACAGACAGACACCCAAATGCAGTCTATGACCAACAACAACAACAACAACAGCAAGGCAATATTCCACCCTCCAGTGAAATGGTGAGTTGTGTGGACAAACTGGACATGGCAACGAGACAAGAGTTGCTGTGACTACGTATAGACAGCAGAATATCATTGAACACACCGTAGATACCCAAGACTGACTATATATCACTTTACATCATCTAACCGTTTTCCATGTTGTTAGGAATTCAACAGACGGACGTGACTTGACAGATAGACAGAAACAGGCAGGCAGGCAGACAGATCGACAGTAGTGTGTGTGTGTGTGTGTGTGTGTGTGTGTGTGTGTGTGTGTGTGCGTGTGTGTGTGTGTGTGTGTGCGTGTGTGTGTGTGTCTGCGTGAGTACAGTATTGAGGGACGCTCTTATCATACATAGTACATACATCATCTCATTCCAGCCAATCACAACTCGCGACTCTCGCGTCCTCACTTTTCCATCTTCACTTTTCTGTCCTCACTTTTTGAGGGGCGCTAGCCCCTCCTATATTCAGCTATAGTGTAGATGCTTGTCCTAACACAAACATTAAATGCCATTGGCTGGGTTTATAGATGTACCACGCAATGGTAGGTTGAGGCCTACCATATACCAGGCCCAAGGCCTGAGGCCTACCATTGCGTGGCACATCTATGCACAAAATGTCTATGTTCACAGGCTTCTCTGTGTGCGGCCTAGAGGGCATCTGAGCATGTGCAGCACTAACAAGTCTTATGTCTTATGGTCCATATGTGTTTGGGAAACCCAGCCATTGACAATTAATGGAGAATTTACGTTGTGTCTGAGCAAATCTGTATTTTTGTCCTACACATTGACAATGAATGGATGATGCACAATGATAAGAGCGCCTCTCACTTCACCTCACAAAATAGTTTTCCAGGTACATGAAAGTGAAATATAGTGTGTATGAGTGTATGAAATATAGTTTTGCAGGGATCCAGATGGGGCTGTTGCGACATCTTATTTTGGGACTGTAGCAATAAATCACTATTGTACCTCTCCAGGCTAAACCCATTTAGACCTGAGAGCAAATTCTACACAATGTCTTCTAAATCCTGTCAGTGGTGTTTAACGTCAGTGGTGTTTCACCGTTTCATCATTTTCATGTCAAGGACACTCAAATGTACTGTATTGCGCCGAATATAAGACCACTCTGATGATAAGACGATCCCCATTTTTCAAGACTCATTAGTGGAAAAAGAACATTGAATGTCAAATAGTCTAGTCCCTGATTACAATACGATACGACACTGTATTTTTGGATATTTCGATTGAAAAGAAAATGTAGTCTTCAGGCCAATAGGGTAATTGGCGGCCGACCTTTTGAAAAGATGTTGTTCCATGAGCGCAGAACGATGATGAGTCAGAGAAAAGAGAGAAAGTGAGGGAGAGAGAGAGATGGTGTCAGACAGCGAGGGAGACGCTCTAGGAGATGAACAAGATAATGTTACTGATTATTTTCAGACCTCCAGTTCTAGGCACACAGAATGGGGGACTTTTTATTATTTCCAAACTATAAGGTATATTTATGACATAGTAAAATGTTGAAAATGAGTGGTATTCCCCTTTAAATAAACGAGAAATATATTTTCTTTAACTCAAACTGGCCATGATAAGTTGGCACTTTTTCATGAGCAAATAACACTTTGTTTATCCAAATCACCACTGTGCAGAATAATTTAAATCTAAAAAAATCCCACTACTGTACTTAATGCCACATTTATTTACAGTAAATCTCGTGTTAACCTGCTTACATTGCACACATTATACTGTACAGCATGTTTCTCCTCAACACTGTTTATCATTACTGTACATTGCAAACTTTTCAGATTAACATAAATAATCCTACAGTTTTGCGAGGAAGTGTATAGTGTGACTTTAGCGAAATCAGCACTCAAAACTAAATTAACCTAAGGCGCTCTCTCTGCTATACCGCCGCCGCATAGCAAACTCAATCTGTGAACCTAAATGACTCATTCAAACTGTGCGAAGAAGAGCAATCATTTTATCCAAGTCCCCAGTGGCTGTAGCATTTCCACTGTCTCCCAGCTCTTAGCCCCGGGGCCAGTGTGAGGAGAATGGGGTCTGATGTCGGTCCCTATACTCTCCAGGCGTGTTCTGGGCTACAAAGGAGACTTTACAAAGGGTTGGAGATGTTTGGCCCCCAACCTACATCAGGGACGAGGAGCCCCTTAGGACTGGCTAATACTCTGGGATTAGATGGAGGGACAAAGTGGACATGAAAGCCAGAGGAGGCAGACGGAGGAGTGTATACGAAGGCGGTGGGCTCAGTCAGTATGACTTTATTTTATTTCATTTCAATTCAATTCAATTCAATTTTTTTAACCCATTTTGATCAGATTCAGTCAGTGTCAGTGTCAGTCATTTTTCAAAAATAGCAGACCTACAAGCTCATAGCGCGCCACTCGGTGGCGCGCTATGAGCTTGTAGGTCTGCTATTTTTCAATAGCTAAAGAATAACATAATGCTAACACCAAAAGGGGTTCCCGCCCAAAATGGGTTAAAGTGTAACATCACAAGTTTTCTCAAGACACTTTACATGTAGAGCAGAAAACCGACCCAGAGCAAGCAATATTCCGACAGTGGTAACGAAAAACTCGATCCCTTAGTTAGGAAGAAACGTCAAGCAGAACCCGACTCTAGGAAGGGCGGCCATCTGCCTCGACCGTGTTGGGGGAGAGAAATAGAAAGAAGGAGAGAAGGAGAGTACAGGCAAGTAATAGTGTAAGATAATATAATATGGTATAACAATGTTGTCAGATATAATATATAAGAATATTAAGATAAGATAGTGTGTAATATAATATGGTAGCAGTCCATTTCTGCTGAACGATTCTATGATGGTTTCTGAGGTGATATACTTGGAACACGAATCTTGGGAAAGAAATACTGTTTTATCGGTTTTCCCTAGCTGAATTAATGGGTAATGGGGACACATTTATGCTAATTTCCAACTATTCTTTTTTTTTTTTTTTTATGGGACTGAAATAGCATTGCATGATTCATAGTCCCAAAAACTCCTTATTGATCTTATACTGCTACTTACTTATACTGCTTATAAATATTAATAAGGCTATATTGAATTCTCAACTCCTGGAACATCCCTGCACAGCATCGGACTTGGCAGAGTTTAATGGGAAGGGACAGCAATGTGTTCAGCGGTGGCTGAACCAAATCTAGCCAAGTGTTGTAACTGACTGACTTGTGGACACGAGGAGGAAGTTACTAATGTTTCTCTGGAGAGGGAAGTCTGGAGCTCTCTGGTGGAGCTGTTCCCCCAGATGGATGGATGGATGGATGGATGGACACTCTCACTGTTTCTGGTACTGAGAGACGGTTTAGAGCTAGTCATACGTATACTATATACATAATCAGTCAAATAAAATAGCAAATTGTGCCTGATTTGCTGGGACCAGAGTACATGGTGTGTATGACTAGCTCTAAATGATGACGTAAGACATATGGTCATTTATGTAATCTGGTCCCAGCAAACCAGGCACAAATTTGCTGTTTTATTCGCATACGCATCAAGTGGCGGGTCGGCTGGCACGGTTTTTGGCGCAAAGTAACCACAGTATAGCGCTAATCTACTTACAACTACATACTCTATATAGTATATGTATACGTATACGTATGTCTTACGTCACCTTCATGTCAAGATTAGGCTTTAAACAATTAAATACAAATCCAACTACAGATTACGGAAGTATTTTAGATCATGTATATTTTAACAAATGTGAAAGTATTATTACAGAAATTGAAGTTATAGACACCTATTACTCTGATCATGATTTAGTATTAATATCACTATATTCCAAGATGAAATACATTTAAAACAATTGACAATTTAGAATAAATAATAGAATAATTATACTGTATAACATATTTTAATTCAGTTTATATACTTTTTTTTTCATCACATATCAATGATTTATTTTTCTTTAAAAAACTAAAAAGGGATCAGAATATATCTACATCGATAAAACTGTATTTCTTATATAGATAGAAACTTGAACCATACTTAATAATACTAGGTGTTTATATGCATAAAGTAGGTAGGTAGCAAATAGTTACACCTAATAATTAGACATTTCAAACGTTCCTTCACAGAGATACTGGGATTTGACAGTTTACAGCGGTCGAAAGTACTTGCGCACTCTGCTTGCGCACTAGTTGGCCATTTATGGCCTACTAGTGTGCAACAAGCAAGTATGCACTCGACAGAGTGCAGTTCTAGTTCATACTGTTATGCAATGATGTTTTTTCCAATAAACTTGAACCTGGTTTCCATATGCAAAAAGCCTCAGTTATAGTTCAGCAGCTGTTGTTATTATACACAGATGCATTCCTGCCTCCATACAACAATATCCACAACCGCAATACGAATATGGTCTAAATTGCCAATATTTACACAGCTTTTCTATTCATAATATTCACTGAGGCCAATCAGAGCAGTATATAAGAGCATAATAGGTGGATTCCCGCTGGGGACGCTGTGTACACTGTGTTCTCTCCTCCGCATCATCAGTGCCCTAGCCTCGGTACCAGGCTTTCATTTTTGTTGGTGCAAAAATTGAAACCCTGGAGGAACGCATTGGCCGCTCTGGTCTAAAAGTGGGAGTCAACCCTTCCGGGTGGGTGTCGCTCCAAATTATGTGACGTAGCGCTGCACTAGGGGGGAGAGGAGGGGCCGGGGGTGACGGACAGATCGATGAGATCCAATCAGGGCGTGCGCAGATCTCAGCCGCCCCTCTAGACCAGAAACCTAACACGTTAGCTCAGGCTATCAGTGCCCATACCCGAGGTGGGGTTGGCCAAAGGGCCTTTCTGTGTGGAGTTTGCATGTTCTCCCCGTGTCCCCTACCCTCACAAAAAACATGTAGTAATCATGGTCTCTAAACTGCCTCCCCCTGGCCAGCCGGGGCGCCTGATGGAGGAGAAAGGAACTGGTTGGAATGTGTTCTTTCCAGCCCAGGATTACATTAAATAATTGACACTGGGTGAAAAA
Organism: Protomyctophum parallelum; assembly: GCF_964188405.1. Classification (NCBI taxonomy): domain Eukaryota; kingdom Metazoa; phylum Chordata; class Actinopteri; order Myctophiformes; family Myctophidae; genus Protomyctophum; species Protomyctophum parallelum. Next base: position 13,316,595 of record NC_139700.1, read on the forward strand.
GTTGCAAAATCGTGGGAAGAAAGGCATCTTTTATTTCTATTTCTATATGGAACAGGCTGAGAGGGACTAATATTTATCAAGACTGTTTTCTGATACGGTTACTGCACAATTCACTATATTATCATGCATCATGAAGAGGGGAATTAGATGAAAGGTGGATGAGGAGAAGAGATGGGCATTGAAGAGAGAGAGAGAGAGAGAGAGAGAGAGAGAGAGAGAGAGAGAGAGAGAGAGAGAGGACTGCAGTGTGGGAGATGTTAAGAATCTGACCACAGGCACCTCCAAATCATTAAGGTCAGGTCCCTGTTGTGGAGTGGGGGATTTATTTATTCATGGTCAGCGTCCATTTTGGAGACTACCATGCTGTACTGTGTGAATTACAAGAGACGCATGGGCCATAATACAGCTTCTTTGATTTGTCTTAATACACTGTGAAGAATTCTGAGTGTTCATTTAACTCTGAGAATGTACCAATATAACCTAAAAGGGTCTATTTGGTTACGTGTGTGTACACTCTCAGAGTTACAAATAGATACATATGACTTTACTGTGTAGACTGTAGAGAGAGAGACAGATGACTAGAGTGAAACAATGTTGAAATGATTAGCCAATGACCTGTGTTTCAGGTCATCCACATTAGCCAATGACCTGTGTTTCAGGTCACCCATTAGCCAATGACCTGTGTTTCAGGTCACCCATTAGCCAATGACCTGTGTTTCAGGGCATCCATTAGCCAATGACCTGTGTTTCAGGTCATCCACATTTCAATCCATGTATAAGACATCAGAAAATACTGATGCTCGAAATACTTGTGCTGGAAATGTTTGAAAACACACCTTTCATTAGTGCACTGTATAAAAACAGAAGAACAACTCTTCTTCATTCATTGCAGGATGTGATCAGACTGCATCAGCAGTACCTACTGTACAATAAGGGCCTTTCTCGGCCCCACCCCTCTCCAATTGTTTATATTGTGTTTAGGTTCCAAGATGGCCCACTGGACTGCGTTCTGGACTGCGTTCACACATTGAAGACACGTGTCTTGTGTCTGTCTTGTGTCTGTGTTTAATGGCCACTCCAATGCATTTCCAATGGAAGCCCATATGGTTTGACCAAACATTTTGTTTGATGGGGTGAGGGGGGCAGAACACATCCATCAAAGCTGTGTTCAGACACAAGTCAGGTGTCAGACACAAGGCAAGTGTATTGAATGCAGCTCAGTAAGGGCATATGTCGACCCCACCCGCTCACCTCCGCCCCACCCCCTCCTGGTGATGCGGCTATCTTGGAAACACAATATAACACACAATATAAACAGTGGGAGAAGGGTGGGGGCGAGAAATACCCTTATTCAGGGGTTACTGTGCAATACTTTAAAACACAAGCCTAAAATTGCTGATATTTGTGCCGCCCTCGTTGAAAATAATATATGCCAAACTCCACCTTGTCACACTCCAGGGATGCATGAACAGCGCTCGAGCACTGTTTTCTGCCCCCTCAATGACGCCACTCTCCTAGTCTACACTCTACAGCAGTGTTTTCCAAACTTTTTTAGGCCAGGTCACACTTTTCATAGGCAAAATATCCCAGGGCACACCTAGATATACGGTGTGTGTGTGTGTGTGTGTGTGTGTGTGTGTGTGTGTGTGTGTGTGCGCGCGCGCACGGCTGCTACAATTTATTTGGAACCAGAACAAAAATATTTACTCACATTTAGGCCTACACAAGATAGTAATAAAGTAATAAAGAAATGCTAGGAATCTAGGTTGGTTTATATATACACCGGTAGACCTATAGTATTTCCTGTCTGACCTACAAACGCTTTCATCACGTCGCGCATGATCAATAATAAAGTTTGAGTGCATGCACTGCACACACATTAAGTTAAGAACGTCATCACACTGCTACCTCGCTCAGTGAGTGAGTGAGTGAGTGAGTGAGTGTGTGTGTGTGTGTGTGTGTGTGTGTGTTCAGCGCAGTCAGGCAGGACTCCTTTCCATAAACGTTTGGCAAAATTAAATAATTGTTTGTGACAACAGCGAACGTTTTCTAAAATGAAGGATCTGGCTCTTCTCTACGTGGCACGTTTCTGTCGCCTGTGTGCCGTCAAACATGCAGTCCAGTGCAAGCACTGTAGCTCCGCCCCGCGCCCAAGACGATTTACAAGTACACCTCACGTCACTGTTGCAACACTGTGTTGGTTTATAGGTCAGCTCAGCTGTATTCTACACGAGAAAAAGTAGCAGGCTGCTCTGGACCGGACGGAAGCGCACAGAGGCATAAAGCGGTGTTTTTTAATACAGTACCTGCAAGGCGAGTAGGGGTGATGTGATGGCCCCATTCAAAGCCATAAATCAAATGGACCCGGGTCCATTTGATTACATTTGAACACTCTCAGAGTTAAGGGGGTCCTTGCAAGTAAGAAAATTGAGAACTACTAGTACTAGTGGACTCCTAATGTGCCATAGTGTCATAATAACTATTTGCCAGACTTGACATTCAGTAAGTGGGTGTTCTGATCAAAATAAGAACATTATAATGGAATCTAAAGTTTGCCACGGACACGACCAACTCTTTGCCACGGACACCAGGAGACCAAACCACAAACTCGGAGAACTGTGCAGAGTAGCTTCCTATCAGAAACAATATACGCAGCAGCAGCTTCCTGTCAGAAACAAGGAAGCTTAGAGAAGGAATGGACATGGTCAGGTGACTGGGCTGCGCCATGACACTTTCATGGAAGCCTAAACAAAAATAAGTTTTACTTTTATGTACCTGTACATGTACACAAGATGCAACAATAAAGTACAACCTTGAACCTTGGGAGCCAAACCACACCCGGAAGTTCGGCAGAATGCATTGGAGTCGATGAGAGCTCAGTGACCAGCTCATGAACAAACACAATTTCTGAATGACTGAGACCTTTTGTAAAGCAATCGCTTCTGGAAAATAACAGAAGACACATTATTGTCTGCTGTGTTTCTTTTCGATGTGTACACTGTGTAATTTTATAGAGGTATGGTATCTAAAGAGCACATGGTACCTTTCTGAACATTCTGCTGCTGTTTAGATGCTCAATAAATAATAATTGCTATTATGCTTGCATATTGTAATACCCTGTTGTTTGTGTTTTGTGTTTGTTTGTTTAGTTTTTTGTTTTGTTTTTCTCCTTTTTTGTGTATTGTATTGTATTGATTGTAGCTTAGGACCCTCTCGAAAACGAGATACTGTATCTCAATGGGGTATTCCTAAATAAAGAAATTTCAAACATAAAAAGATGTACTGTGCACTGTGTGCACTTCGAAAAGCAAGTGATTAGAAGAAAACAACCTGTGATATGTCGTCTTTTATATTCCTGAACCGATTATATGACAAAGGTATCAATAGTTCATAAATATTTGTTATGAGCTTGTCCAGCCGGCTCCATTCACTGCCATGTATTCATTGAACTTCCGGTGTGAGTTTTGGCTCCCATGAAAGTGTGATGGCGCAGCCCAGTCACGTGACCATTTCCTTTCCTTCTCTAAGCTTCCTTGGTAAGAAACAGGATATAGCAGCAGCTTCCACCTCTACTGGCTCAGAAAGAGCCACACGACATTCGGTCACACACACCTGAATTCCATTCCATGCTACCGAATGCCCAACGCACGCCAACAGCAATAAAACCTTGATACATGCATCAACAATTTGCCATTGTCGTAAGTTGGCAATAAACTTAACACATTGTAGATTTACAGCAAACTCAATATACAAGATTTTAAGAGCAATAAAACTTGTCTTTGACTCGTCTGACGCTGTATTTTCAGTAAAGAAAACAACTTACTTTCTTACTGTATAGGCAATAATACATCCTCCTCATTAAACTGACTAAATTGTATTCAGACCTACAATATTGGATTAATTGGGGTGGGTGGCTAGTGGCTACACAAGTGATATTTCCTGGTATCCATAAAACGTGAATGAATTTGTCAATGAATAACTAATAACGATAATAAATTATAATGAATGATAACTTGACGTGTCGTCAGTCACGTTCAGAGTTGTGTCCCTGGCAATTCCACAGAGGTCGACCATTCTCCATAGACTGCCCTGGAAAACATCTGTCACCATAGGAAGCACAATATGCTACAATTAAGATGCCAATGAGACCAGACCATCACAATCTTTTTTTTAAATTTGTATATAATTCCATAAAATCCCCATGCGTATGTTGCATGTGTTTATGAGCACAACATTTACATCGGAGAACCATGTCATTACTGTGTATAGAACGATCTAAAAGACAAAACAAACACTCACTGTTCTTGGAGGAAAAAGTCAGAGTTCTCCTGAGACACCTGTCCCGTCACGGGATGCCGAAAGGTCGTGGTCCTCTGGTTATGGCTGTGGAGAGACAGAGCAGGACAGTGAAAGAGGAGAGAGGGGATTTAGGGAGGGCAAAGAGAAAGAGGAGGGGGGGGGGGGAGAAAGAGGGTAGGGGGACACAAAATTAGCAACCCTCAATTGTACTCTGCCAGTATGCGGTCACTGCGCTGGATTTTCACACACACACACACACACACACACACACACACACACACACACACACACACCAACCCACCCTGCCTGCCTCCGGCCACAAGGCGATAATTCCCCCAAGGGTGCTGTAAAGCTTATAGAGTGAAGTCCCTCTCTCTCCACCCTGTTGATAGGGCGCTCGGCCCTGACTTTCCCAGGCGTGTGTAGAATGTGAGGGGAAGCTGTGTGCCGCCGCCTCTTGCCACACCCCACTATACCCTCTCATTGCCTTGTCCTGGACAGCATGCATGCACTGATCAGTCCCTCGCATCACAAACTGGTGTGGTCAGCATGAAATGACTAAGGACAGGGGCAGTGTGTGTGTGTGTGTGTGTGTGTGTGTGTGTGTGTCATTGGGCATTCAGCCATTCATGCAGTCATGCAGGGCCTCAGGCATGGTATGAAAGCATACCACTGGCAGAGAGAGGTAAACAACACAGGGCTTGGCATTTTACAGTGTATGGATAATGGTGTTGTTCGCTTGTTTGTGTTGGATGGGGGGGGGGGTATATGCTGTATAAACGTAGCATTCAGTGTTCTTCAATTCAATAATTATAATACAGATCATCAATCGTTCAGAGTACAGACACAGTATACACTTGTGCCGGTCCCCCACAATTGATTGATTGCAGATGAACCCATTTAGACTAAAGAAAACTGTTTTCTGAAAATCCTATGTTTTCATGTCAGTGGTTCTCAAACTTGTCCATGTCAAGGAGCCGCGGAATTATCTGTATTTGGCAGCGGACCACCATCTGAGGTGGGGATTCCCCCAGAAGCAAAGATTTGATTTAAAATCGTTCGCTCTGAGTCTGAAAGAACATATATTCAAGGCTATGAGCTTGTAGATCTGCTATTTTTCAATAGCTAAAGTACAACATAATGCTTAGAACACCAAAAGGGGTTCCCGTCCTGAATGGGTAAAAATGATGTTCAGATCAGAGCAATGTTCAGCAAGTTGGGAGTTCAAGGGTCAGAGATGTACTAGAAACAGTGTATAGCACAAAGTTGGCATATACAACGCTCCACACGTCCCAGACTCTTCTCCCTTCTGACTCCAAAACTATGGAATGCACTTGCATCACAACCGCAGACTCACTCCCAATGTCACATGAATCTTTCATTATATAGATATTCCACTGTACGTATGATTCATGATGACTATTTTTATGTATTTGATTTTTGTTCTTGCTTACTGTAAATCACTCTGCTAAATGCCTAAATTGTACACTTCTGATGGGCTGGACCATATAATAGAGGTAAACAGTCATCCTTGTTTACAAGTACCAGCTTAAATAAAACTACAATATATAAACCCAATAATATAATAAGTAATATAATAATGTTAAATTGTTCATTTTTAATCTAAGGTCTAAAATTGACAAAAACATTTTGTACTTTATAATGGGACATTCATTTTGCTATGAGGTGTTTGTTCATTTCAAATGCGCATCTCAAAAATGTGCTGTATTTGGAATCAACATCCCATTCCGGTTTGACAGGCCTACTTTATATCTGGGCAACATTCCATTTGAATTATTGGCTAATAAATAATGATAAACTAATTATGATCCTTCTGTTACGGGCACCCACAGTGGAAATATGGATTCATTTAATAATTCAATATAGAATGGAAAAAACTGTCTTCCCTCTCTTGTATAATATCTTGTTGACTTAGCTTTTTTGTGTGTATAATCACGTGAAGGCTCCCAACCTCTTTTCTTAAAGCTGCCCTGCTGCTGTTTTTTTAGTTTTTGTTTATCATAAAATTGAGAAAACTGAGTGGTGCTGTTGGGGTGTCGGAATATTGGTTGTCAGACTATTGTTTGTCGGACCTTGTAGTCTGTACTGTACTGTACTGTCTCTCATCATGCACCTGTGCATGTGCTACACCGTAGTCAGTACTGCACTGTGCTCTGTGCTGGTGTTACACTAAAAACTACTGGTGTTACACTAAAAACACGTGCACAGTGTGAAGCTCCACAGCGCCACTTTGTCACCTGTTGGTACTCTAAACAGACATACAAAGAGACACACATTGCTGTGCCTTGGAGTGTCTGCACCAATCAAAAAGACATGGTATTGTTAATAGGATTGTAAAATGAATGAATGTATGGACAATAGAAAATATACTTAACGTGTGTGAATGCATTTATATTAGGGATGCACCGAAAGGGAAATTCTTGGCCGAAACCGAATACCGAATATAGGAAACAGTTGGCCGAAAACCGAATACCGAATAGCCGAATACATCTTTGTTGTAAAGCTACCTGATTATGGCAAAATACATGATTATGGCAAAACCTAACTTAAATAATAAACACTTATGGGTCCATTAAAAAAAACATCTAATTAATTGGAGGCTTTGTGATGAATTAATCTCAATTAATCACATTTTAATCGCATATCAATAGGCCTATTTGACCTGAGCAGTGAGCTTTTTTTTCTACATAATCATAGGCAATAAAACAAGTAGTAATAATAATAGTGATAATAATATTATTTATATAATGCTTCTCTGAGTACTTAAAGATGCTTTTCAAGGGGAACATGAGAAAACAAATAAAAAACAACTTTATTAGGGAAAAACGAAGACTATGGAATAAAATAAATGAAAGTGGAATGAGATAGCTGGGGAAAGTAATATTCAAGAGGAGGGTTTGAACTTGTGGACACTGAAACTAAACACGGGCAGACGCAAGGATAGTCTATCATTCATTTATAATGGAAACCAGCAACATGTTGATGCAAAGACGTGTAGCTGCTCCAACTGATATTCCCATTCGTCTTTGTGTCTGCCCGTGTAAACGAGTGTGAGGGGTTTAGTTGGGGAACGGATGGAAAGTAGGCTACTATAGTGTTATTAAGGAGGACTCCTAACGATATGGACCAGAGCTAAACTAATGTTAGCTCCCATGCTAGCTAGTAGCTACCCTCGTCAGACAACACCACCACCATCCAGATCGGGTGGAAGGCAGCTGCTGATATCACTTTGCTTGTGCCCGTGGATGGGAAATAAGATTTAAAAGGCTATGGAAGCGTGAATGAAAGCACAGATGTGTGCAGTAAAGTTGTGTCGGACTCGGATCTGTCTGTGCATTCCGTCTGCTGACTGCTGCGTGTGTTGTGTGAGTGACTGTCTTAAAGAGCGTCATAAGCATGCGCCCTTCCTGCGCTGGAAGTAGCAGATCTACAAGTTATCTACCCGTCGCAATGCACAGCGCTTTGGGCTTGTACATCTGTGTTTTTCCCGCAGTTTAGTTGAATTATATCGATTCACAACTTTAGGACCACTACTACTATTCGGTGATATTTTTCGGCTTATTTGAGCCGAAACCGAATAGGCCGAAAATACATTTTTAGCCATTTTCGGCCGAATATTTTCGGTGGCCGAATTTTCGGTGCATCCCTAATTTATATGTAAAGGGTTTAAAGAATTCCATGTGTTGAACTTGAAATAGACAGAACTATAATATATTTCTGATGACAACACTGTTTGTGTACAAGAGGACCAAAAATAAAAACATTTCAAAAATAAATGCAGATCTATTTTTGTAATAAAATAGACCATACTGCAACTGTTAAGATGCTACAATTGAGGCTCGCAACAGAACTTTTAGTTTATAACTTATAGTTAACTTATAGTTTAAATAGTATATATAGTCTCATTTTGATGTGGTTGGGTTGCAAATGCTTCCAGAAGACCATTCCCTCGATATTCAGTACAGTTAGTGTCATAAGTAACAGTACTGTATGTACACTACGCAATACATTTGCTTTTACCATTATCATAAAGAAATATGCAGTCGCTGCACATTTATTACTCAAACACATACTAGCTATATAGCTTGCAATTATAAATGTTTCGTTTTCTTTTTAGTGTAGTTGAAAACACTTCCATTAAAATAAATCACCAGTGTACTGAAGAGAGGAGTATACTAGCCCAGTCCATGGGGATGTATGAATAATTAATTGCATAATATAGTGTGAACCATCGTTCTTTACAGAGTGATATGCACTTTGATTCTACCAGCTGCCGTGCTTACTGTAATTGGAGCATAATATGCTTTTACTGTATATTATGGTATGTTTTGTGTGTGCAAATTAAGTGGTGGGAGGGTTGAGGGCACAATGCACTGATGATATGTTGTGTGATATGCTCACCCCAGAACAAAACATACATTATGATTGATCACGTATGTGTTAATTCATGTCATGGTATAGTGATATCCAGAGGATTGTGAGCAGTACATTCACATTCTGTTTAGAGAACTTACTCATAAGATGTAGCATGTTTCATAGAAACTTGGCAGTAAAGCGAATATATAACATGTATCAAATATCATGTGTATAGCACTAACAGTAAAAGATGGTTGCACAATTTATAGGTTGTTTCTAAAACGATTACGGATCACATTAGAAACACATAGAAAAGGCACTATTTTAGTTTAGTTCAGTTACATTGACACTCTGGTTGTATATTACCACAATCCCAATTGCACGTTTTAAATAACCTGAGGACCCGTGTGTGTACCAATCCATCCACTCTCTACTGTACTCTCTAATGATGAAAAATGTCATGCAAGACATAATTGACATATAAGTGACATAATAATCACAATATTTATGATGGGCCAAGTATCAACTTTTATACGTCATCATTGTCACATTTTCATTCAACTCACTTAGGATGCTAAAGACGTGTCCACAAGTCCTCTCAAATAAAACTGCGGGGTGCCTCAGACGTGTGGACACGTCCTCAGGTCCTTTTTAACTCTTTTTTGCTGCAAGCTGGTAGCATAATTGTAGTTAAGCTGTGCCACCACCTGCGTCCACTTTAACAGGATCTGTTTCCTCCCCCCCTGCAGCCCCATGCAAACACTCACTGTAACTATTTACTACATGTCTGGAGCGATGCGGTACAAAGTCACAAATGACATCCGAACTTTGAATGGCAGAAGATCACCAAGGACAGCGATCCTTATGTGATATTACGTTGCATAGCAACCGGATCAACGTTAACAGCTGCTCTAGGGCTCAGCCACATTATACACGGAGTATACGTGGGGGTACGTATATACAGACCTAGCAAATAACGTCCCATAGCTGGGGGGTACGTGTATATACAGTATACGGACCTGGTAGAGAAATAATTAATGATATAAAACACGATCACTAAAATCCATTTATTGACGGTCGTTGCTAGAAAAAGTTTTGCTCGTCCGTCCAGGAGCTGTTTTTCTGCGCGTGCAGCCGTTCACTTCCTGGTTTACGGTACCACAAATATTGCTATTCTCTCTAAATCTACAGCGCTTTCCATGGTTTTGGCGAACGGCGATGTTCTGTCCCAATTTCTGCAAGCATCTCGTTTGGAATATTAACGTTTCTAAAGAGAGATCAGACTTATTAGCGCAAGGTAGTAATGAAAGGTTTCATCTCTCATTTTAGGGGAGAAATGCTGCAATGCTTAAAAGAAAGAGAAAGTGTCTGAACAGGAGTGAGTTGTAATGCATCACCGCTGGCTGGCACAAAGAGGAAAACCCACTCCATTCCTCCAGAGGTGTGTGAGCAGTGAGTTATGACACATTCATCCTCACGGAGAGTCATTACATTCAACGGCAGATGCTTAATGGCAGAGCTACATTATGTCAGCTCTCTCTTGGGTTGGTAAACAGACACGGGGGTTGATGATGTGGGGGATGTGTTGTTGTTACATTGTGTATCTCTTGGTATAGCTATAACCAACCAACCAACACCAGCTAAAGCTAAATCATCTCAGAGGATTACAATGCGTAATGAGTAGTACTGTCTTTTTATACTATTGTACTGCAGCAACTTGATCCACGGTCGTATGAAAGTAAGATGACGCAAGTCACAGCAGTGTAATATGGTGGTATCAATATCATAGCGTTGGTGTCAAGTCTTGTTTAGGGCACACTGTTGGTCTAAGTGGTTCAAAAGGTTATTGCAAGAGTGCCAAACAATTAATGTTGTGAGAAAGTGATAGTGTTCACACAACTGAGAACACACACGCACGTGCACACGCACACGCACACACACACTTTGGAAAATTATATTGTGTGGTCAATGTTCACGGCCCTATTCTATTGGTCTTGAGAAAGGTCACATGTCCAAAATGGCAACCGCACACAATACAGGCAATATCTTTAAAGTCCTTGCAGAATGATGAGTTTTTCTGCATTTTTCTGTTGTTTTGTCAGTATGCAAGGACCCATGCTGTAAGTGGCTGGCTCTTTTATTGTTAAGTGGCCATGTGACCATGTGTCTCAAAGCCAATACCAACCACTTGCCATTTTGGCACATCTTTTGGAGGCGCTACCCACACAGTGTTGCTCATTCCAAGAATTACCCTTAAAAGCTATACCTCGTTGTAAAGGTGAATAGTCAGCGATGAAAACGATATAATATACAATTCCAATTGGTATTATTAAAGGGAAGAAATAACCACAAAGTTAAGTTTCCGAACCTTTTGTGCTGAGTTCATATTTAGTGCACGCACAAAAGGTATCCCAGGCAGGAGAAGTAGAAAGTAAAAGCATCACAACCAGTGTTGATTTCGTCGACTAATACTATGACGTCGACTACCTTTTTTCACTGACGAAAACCCAATATAAACTAAGCTACGATGACAAAAACTAAGACTAAATATATTGACAATTTTGTCAGCAAATAAAAACTAGACTAAAATGTTAGGAAGGGACTAGTGGACAAGAGATCCAGCAGCGCAACGCGTAGATCAATGCGTAGATCGGCTATTTTCAGCAAGTGTAAAATCAGCCATTACGACAGCATCAAGGCCCGCCAAAATACGTAATGTATTACAAATAAAAATACATAATAATAATAATACATACACACACACAATCACATATGCAAAGATGGTACTATAGTGTTGGTGGTGGCAAGTGACTTACTTGCATAACTACAGTCATTACAGCTACCTCTTAAAACTCCTTCAATGCACTTGGATGAAAATAACCTAGTACTCAGCGTTGGTATGCAGCTCTCATGCAGCACAGCCCCTCTCTCCATGTAAGGGCAGGAATTAACGCACCTGCACAACGGAGGGAGAAGTGAGGACAGACCACTCAGAGCTGCATCATCATTAGTGTTGTGCACAATGCATAAATAGTAGAGCTGCATCATCACATTGTGTTCATGTTGCAACATTTCAATATTTATTTTACCCGAGAGAAGCGAGCGGCGCTGCTGTGGAGTTTTGGACCACTTCCAGCAGAACCCTTGAGTGACTTAGCTTGTAGAGTGATGCTGGTGCCTCTGCATCTTCTTTGTATTGTATTTTTGTATTTAACAGAAAAGTCCTATCTGATTGTATTAAACATCAAACTTTTTTTCCCCAAGGGTTGGAATTTGAAAGTGCTCATTGAACAGTCTATGCGTACCACCCGTTTTGAATTTTCACATAATACAGGAGGGAGCAGGTCGAGGTTGCTTTACTGATAACTGATGACTTTTCTGTATGGGCTGTCAATGGGAAATTGCACCTATAGTTAGTACCGTAGTTACCACCTTGCTGGCAAGATGTGCATAAGGTCCATTTGTACTAGTCTGGGGCGCCGAATGCCTGCTTTGAGTACTGGGCGAGTCGGACCATTTTCTGCATGTCACAAACTCTCTCTTTTCGTGTTGGAAAAAGGTTATCTGTCTCAGTAGTGACTGTCTAATACTGAGACGAATAATTGTAATCATAAATTCTTAACAGGATAATCACTGGTCGGCGTTTTGTGTTCAAATCCAGCAGCCTCATTAAACCATCAACAGAACAATGTACTCATGATAATGGAATATGGCCTGAGCAAAATGTGCTATCCATTAAACAATCTGAAAAGGCTCCAAATTAAAACAGCTTAAGTGCTCAAGACATCTCCACACGTCTTTATATTTAAACCCGTACACAAAAACGCAGGTCTCATTGAAAATGAACTATATGCGCGTTTTATCGCTCCCCGACAAAACTGTCTATTCTCTCTAAACCTACGTATTCAGAACAGCGATGTTCTGTCCTCATTACTGACTAAACCAAGCATACCCTTCTCCGATATGGAATGGTTGCAGGCCTGATGAAGTGTCAGTAAATTGCACACCACATCTGTTAAGTTTTTTTCTTTGCAATAGGCTGTGTGTTGCTTTAAAGGTGGACACACTCGCACAGTAAAATTAATCCTCAGGATTTTGCAGTGTACACAGTGCATGTGGCAGAGACACTGCATGACCTCTGTGTGTGACCTTACCACCTTGCCTGATGCCCATAAATGGAGATGGTGACATTTACAACGGATAGGGGTGACAGACACAGAGGTTACATAAACACCAACCGTCTGTGACAGCACTGGCAGGATAGAAACACACCCAGCAAATGCAAGAACACACATGATCTCAATGTTTCTCACACACACACACCACCTGCTGTGCCATGTGACCTTGACCTATGTGTACATGCCGAACTTCCATGAAGTGCCCCTTTGCTCCTGCGGTTGTCCTTGTGAACGGAAAACACAACCGAGAGAAAGAGAAACCTTTCCCCAAGCCACACGCCATCTGTCTGTGAACGTTCGTGTCCCGGAATGCATCAGCGTCAGAAGTCTCGGCTTTCCCACGATGGGAAGTAATGTATATTAGACAGTATATGAGTGAGCAGTCCCCCGTGCCCCGGGGGGGACTGAGCCCAGACTCAGCGTGTGCTCATTCTCGGCTAGACGAGCCTAGTGTGCTGCGCTAGTACTGGTACTAGAATCTTGGTACAGAATCCATTGAAATATCTCTTTTATCAATTTAGGTTTTCAAAATCCTTATACCAATACCTAACACCACACCAAAATTAAGAAACTTGTCACCAAAAGCCAAATCTTGCTGATTTCTTACAAGTCCGACCCCGCTACCAGCACTTACAGTGGCGGCACAGACTTCACACAGACAGACATCACATAGCACAGTAATAATAGTGTTTGATTGATTGATTGATTGATTAATTATATTTCTATTAATAACAAAACAGAGCTAAAGCACAATGTTCAGTGTGTGGGTGCGTGCGTGCGTGTGCGTTCACGCCTGCTGTTCCGCACACTATTGACTTCAGCCCAATCATTGCTGGGCCTCAAACATTGCCTGTGTGAGTGACATTTATGAGAGTGGAGAGCAGTGTCTTTGCCTCTGTCCTAAGTGGACAGACTATCCTGTCTGTGTCATGTCTCTGCTCTAGCCAGTTGACAGACAGGTCAGGAACATACAGCCGACGGGTCACTTCAAAATGTCAAGTTGGTGGCGAGCGGGCTGTGTTGTTTTCAGTCAAAGGTCATGTCTATTTAGAGGTGTTTTTTTTTTGTTGACCGGATGAAATGTGTTTGATGAGGAATGAGGGTGGAGTGAAGGAGAGGAGGAGAGGAGAGGAGAGGAGAGGAGAGGAGAGGAGAGGAGAGGAGAGGAGAGGAGAGGAGAGGAGAGGAGAGGAGAGGAGAGGAGAGGAGAGGAGAGGATACTGTAGGTAGTTGCAGTTAGTTCCCCATGTCTCAGGAGAGAGGAGAAAGGAGAGGAGAGTGCTCCTGGAGCATAAGGCTGGAACAGCAGCAATGTCACAGACATTCAGAGCACAGACTAACCTAAATGTGTGTGACTGTGAGCAGAGCACAGCACAGTATTAAAAGGGCAGCAGCGTACGGAGCGGAGCGAACTTCTGACCCACATTGCCTTTTGGAACATCATTTAGATGGACCCTGCACATATAAGATCATAATTTAGCTGGACCGTGCACATATAAGAACATCATTTAGCTGGACCCTGCACATATAAGATCATAATTTAGCTGGACCCTGCACATATAAGATCATAATTTAGCTGGACCCTGAACATATAAGATCATCATTTAGTTGGACCCTGCACATATAAGATCATAATTTAGCTGGACCCTGCACATATAAGATCATCATTTAGTTGGACCGTGCACATATAAGATCATAATTTAGATGGACCCTGAACATATAAGATCATAATTTAGCTGGACCCTGCACATATAAGATCATAATTTAGCTGGACCGTGCACATATAAGATCATAATTTAGCTGGACCCTGCACATATAAGAACATCATTTAGCTGGACCCTGCACATATAAGATCATTTAGCTGGACCCTGCACATATAAGATCATCATTTAGATGGACCCTGAACATATAAGATCATCATTTAGATGGACCCTGAACATATAAGATCATAATTTAGCTGGACCCTGCACATATAAGAATATAATTTAGTTGGACCCTGCACATATAAGAACATCATTTAGCTAGACCCTGCACATATAAGAACATTTAGCTGGACCCTGCACATATAAGAACATAATTTAGCTGGACCCTGCACATATAAGAACATAATTTAGTTGGACCCTGCACATATAAGAACATCATTTAGCTAGACCCTGCACATATAAGAACATCATTTAGCTAGACCCTGCACATATAAGAACATCATTTAGTTGGACCCTGCACATATAAGAACATCATTTAGTTGGACCCTGCACATATAAGATCATTTAGCTGGACCCTGCACATATAAGATCATAATTTAGCTGGACCCTGCACATATAAGAATATCATTTAGCTAGACCCTGCACATATAAGAACATCATTTAGTTGGACCCTGCACATATAAGATCATTTAGCTGGACCCTGCACATATAAGATCATCATTTAGATGGACCCTGAACATATAAGATCATCATTTAGATGGACCCTGAACATATAAGATCATAATTTAGCTGGACCCTGCACATATAAGAATATAATTTAGTTGGACCCTGCACATATAAGAACATCATTTAGCTAGACCCTGCACATATAAGAACATTTAGCTGGACCCTGCACATATAAGAACATAATTTAGCTGGACCCTGCACATATAAGAACATCATTTAGCTAGACCCTGCACATATAAGAACATCATTTAGCTAGACCCTGCACATATAAGAACATCATTTAGCTAGACCCTGCACATATAAGAACATCATTTAGCTGGACCCTGCACATATAAGAACATCATTTAGCTAGACCCTGCACATAATCATATAAGAACATAATTTAGCTGGACCCTACACATATAAGATCATCATTTAGCTGGACCCTGAACATATAAGATCATCATTTAGCTGGACTCTGCACATATAAGAACATATTTTAGCTTAGAGCAATTTCGGCCTGGTTAAACAACACAGCTGAACCCCCCTGTTGGCTACAATGGGAGCAGGAGATATGTCGCCCATACGGTTTGGGCTCAATATTATCATCCTGCGTGCCCTTAGATAAATCCATTTACAATGGCTGCCTTGTTATTCACAGTATGATAAGAATCTCACTATCTTTTCTGCTCCCTATAGCTGATAACCCCTCGTTTCCACCATCCCAACTGGATGACCCGTTTGCGCAGTGGAAGGGTTTGGGTATACGCACGATTGGTGACTTATAGGTGAAACATTTGCCTCATTTGCTCAACTGCAGGAAACGTATATAGACTCCCTAGGAGTAACATTTTTAGGTTTTTACATGTTAGGATAGGAACTACATCCGTCATTTTTCTCCCACTTTTGAGAGAGCTACTGTACACCTACATCCCTAGATAAGTTCCTTCTTTATAATATAGAACCAGGCGTGAGGGTGTCACGTCTTCATGAATCATTTCAATCAATCAATCAGATTTTATTGTCACTTCCACAATATACACTGGGCATACAGGGGAGCAAAATACCGTTCTCCACAATTCATGATACTTCACATTTAAAAACACATTAAAAAGAGGCAAAGCCTTTTAAAAAACATTAAAAGGTAAAAGGAGCAGACAACATTGGCAGGAGAAAGTGCTGATGCATTCAAAGTGCATATGTGTAAAGTGCTGTTCATCTCTCAGGATGTTGGCCTTGGGGGCAATATGTAGGTTTGCCATTTCAAGTGGCAAACCTACCTACTACATCAGCTATTAAGTTGGCTAAATGAAATGACTAGTACACTTCATCTTTGTTATATTAGTTTTTATTTGGTTTTTATAGACATGACAAACAAGACATACATAACAACGACACATACACCAGACTGGGCAATGTATATAAAACGAGTGGGGGGGCCTATCGTGTTAAGATAGCATAGGTCAGGATGAACACAACCATCATGAGACATCAAAAGAGTAGAGCAGGAGGGCATGGATATCAGTAGGCAAACAGAACATAAATATATAATACATAATACAACATAAATATATATAATATATCTGTATACGTATATACATACAATATTACATATATATATATATATATATATATATATATACATATACACAGACATACATACATATAACAACAACACATATAAAATATAAACATGAACTTGAGCACATACCGTAAATCCTCTTTTAGGAACCCGGGCTATTATTTGTCTCAACCGATCCCGATACCGGGCTTTTATTGAAAGGAGGCAGCTATAAGAAGGAGGAATTTATTTCAAATGTTCAAACTGATCATAATGAACAAATCACATTTTGGGTCAGTTAGAACACAGTAAAATGTATTGGGCTCATGTAGCCTATTGAAACCAAGTCCTCATGAAATATTGAACAGTACAGTTGCAGGTGATCAATGGTCATTTTAACTGTTTTAAATTATTGGCATATTGCCTATGGTAAATACCATAATAACATCAACACATCAATTTAACTTGAATAACCAATGTCATTGTCATTTGAAGCAGGGCTGCCATATTTCAGAAAATGTCAAGAGTGAGACTCTAGTGTCTTAGTGTGTTCGACGGCGTCCGAAGGGCGGCGGCGGAAAAAAATTGCTTTTTTTAATGTCGATTTGGCCCGTTTTAACGTTGATATTTAACCTTAACACTGATGTCTTCACCTTCATGCCAGCTGCTCTCCCTGCACTGACAGCCTCCTCATGCTTAAAGTAGAAATGAAAAAGATATCTATCTATCTATCTATCTATCTATGCTCCTCAGACCCAGCCAGCCAGCCAGCAAGCCACACACATAGTACTCAGACCTAGCCAGCCAGCCACACACATAGTGCTCAGACCCAGCCAGCCAACACGCCACACACATAGTGCTCAGACCCAGCCAGCCAGCAAGCCACACACATAGTGCTCAGACCCAGCCAGCTAGCAAGCCACACACATAGTGCTCAGACCCAGCCAGCCACACACATACTGTAGCTCCGTAAGGGAGTGGTTGCACCACTCAAAAAATCTTTAAAAAACTGAAGAGGCTACTGGAGATTGGAGAACCTGATTTGGACATGATCTGATGCAGGACAATGTCACTATGACAGAAAGAGAAGATGGGTCTGGCCACATTCATTCACCCCATAATCTCAGTGGAAATTGGGGAATATGTCAGAAAACTGGAATGTGGGAAAATTCCTTATTTTTACATTTTCTTAGTTCAAACACATCTGTGGGCTCTCTCTCTCTATGAAGAGAAACAAGTCGCGATGCGGCCCCTCCCCCTTCACTTCACTTCACACACACACACACACACACACACACACACACGACTTTGTCCCTATAATGTGCATGGGCTATGGCACCGTTCCACTTCCTCATATCACGCAAGAGACGCCACACACCAGTATAGAAGAGAGATAGTCACAGGTCACTTACTCACTTGTTGTAACTTGTGGGGGCTATATTGTCTTCCATGAAAAATATTTGCGTGTGAAATGGCATGTGTGGCATGGTGCGTGGTAAAGGGTTAAATTGCGTGACTGTCACACTCAAAGGGTGAGACATGGCAGCTCTGTTTGAAGCTATATGATTCCCTGCTTTCACATGACATGAAAAAAATAAAAATACAATGGCAGTCCCTCAGTCAAATCTGGTCACATTCACAAATATAACGGTATATAACTTCAACTGAGATAGACTACCACAGTACTGTGGTAAAGGCCTACAGTTAGGCTACTGACAAGTTCAGATGCAAATAACATAAAAATAAAATGTATGATAGGCTATTTCATATACCGGTAATATCAAATCAGAACAGTGCAACACTGCAGTGCTTCAACGGGAGAGGGAGAGAGAGTCTCTCTAGCGCGCGAGAGAGAGAGAGAGAGAGAGAGAGAGAGAGAGTGAGAGAGAGAGAGAGAGACGTGTTAGAGAGAACGTCTGAGAGAGAGAGAGAGAGAGAGAGACTTGTTGCTAACAGGGTCCCGTTAGCAACAAGCTAACAGCATACCGGTGGTACGTTCGTTCCATAAAATGAGAGATCCACAACGCGCATGGAGCTGCGCCAGTGCGCCAGGCTGCAAAACCCCCCATGCGCTCATCGATCTGCCGTTTATAGAACCAAAGTTCGTTGCATGCAGCGGAGTCAAGGTGAGCAGTAATAGGGCCCCAAATATACTCAAAAGTGGCTAGACTGTCCTGTCTGTTGCAACGCAACCTCTCCAGATGTATCAAAGATACAAATTCATGGCCCAGGCCGTAGCGTAACGGTCTGGGCACCGGACTGGTGATCCAGTCGCAGTGTGCCGCGGGTTCGACTCCCGGACCCGACACGGCCTTTACCGCATGTCATCCCCCCATCTCTCTCCCGTTTCCTGTCAGCCTACTATCTGTCCCTTAAAAAATCAATAAAGGCGTAAGCCGCAAAAAAATATCTTAAAAAAAAAAAAGATACAAATTCATTAAGCCATTTAATAAAACAAGGTACAGTCGTTGTCTTCCACTCAGTTAAGATCATTCTTTTGGCTACTAGTGTGCCGAGCATAAGCGTCTGCTGTATGGTGTATGAGAGAGGCGTCGGAGCATCCGATAAGAGCAGCTAAAGCATCATGAACAATGTTAATATGATATACCGTGCTGTACCATGAAAAAATATTATGCCAGAACAAAACGATTTTTGGGCAGGACCAGAAGGTGTGGCCCAGCGTGCCTTTGGAGATGTTGCATCTACCACATATATCGGAAACAGCTGGGTACATTTTGTTCATTCTGACCTTTGAGTAGCCCCATATGTGCCCTCTCCCTACGCTCATTCTGTAGCTCCGAGATGAGGTCACACACTGGGCCCCTCCCACCGCGTTTCAGAAACGGCGCAAGTTTCCGCAAACATCGTTTCTTATCCTTACCAGACCATTAATCCAAAACGTGTAGGGCCGATGCAGGTTTACACTAATTCAAATTTAGGATCGGCCCAGAAAATCCAACTCGCCATTTGAACTGAGCCCTTACGTCCCGTCTTTTGTCAGTCGCTTCCATGTTTATCAAGGAAGTTTAAGAGCTTTAGCGCCTCCCCGGCGCCTCCCCTGGTCGAAAATTTCCAACCGACTTCAGTTCACTCGACATGCACACGCACACTTCCTTGATAAACATGGAAGCGACTGACAAAAGACGGGACGTAAAGGCTCAGTTCAAATGGCGAGTTGGATTTTCTGGGCCGATCCTAAATTTGAATTAGTGTAAACCTGCATCGGCCCTACACGTTTTGGATTAATGGTCTGGTAAGGATAAGAAACGATGTTTGCGGAAACTTGCGCCGTTTCTGAAACGCGGTGGGAGGGGCCCAGTGTGTGACCTCATCTCGGAACTACAGAATGAGCGTAGGGAGAGGGCACATTATGGGGCTAACCTTTGAGTAGTGTAATCTATGGATGACTTTAAACTGGATTAGTTGCAATCTGGAATTGACAGAACCAGAGTGGATCCTCCTCAACCCCTCGCTCCATAGCTCATCTGACAGCTCCAGTCCAATATCCTCCTCCCAGGCAGCCTTAATATGGTTTGTTGATGGAGTAGAGAGTTTGGAGAACAGTGAGACAAATTTTGATATAAGTTGTTTGGAGTTGGGATGTTGTTTCAATAGTGCATATAGTGTTCCTGAGGTAGATTTAGAAAATTGTTAAATTGATTTTGAACAAAATGCCTAACTTGTAGATAACGAAAAAAGTGGGAGTTTGGGAGCGAAAATGCTTCTTTCAGCTCAGTAAATGATGCAAAATGATTATCTATATATAGATCTGAAAATTTGATCAGGCCCTTGTCCTTCCATTGTGCAAAGGCTGCATCTGTCTGAGAAGGAATAAAGTTGTGATTAAAACATATAGGGAAGTGTGCAGACAGCACGGGAACTGAAAGCACCTTCCCCACCTGTTTCAGTATTTTAATTGAGTTTCTCAAAACAAAATTGTCTTCCAGTAGGTGCCCTGGCAAGTCCTTTGAGGAAAACAAGAGAGCTGAAAGAGAGCTGCCCTTCACTGCCTGGGATTCAAACTGGAGCCATTTAGGAGTGTCTGCGGAGGATTGAGGGAGTTGGTCCTGCCAGTAAATTAAAGCTCTGAGATTGGTGGCCCAGTAATAATAGAGAAACACAAGGAGGAAAAGCCCCCCCATTAGTTTGGGTTTCTGTAAGTGCTTTTTAGAGATACGGTTGGATTTGTAACCCCAAATGAAAGACATTATTATTGAATCGATTTTTTTAAAGAAAGATGATGCGAGCTTAATTGGGATGTTTTGAAATAAATAGATAAACCTGGGGAGAGATACCATCTTAATAGCGTTCATGCGCCCTATCATTGATAGCGGCAGGGTTCTCCAATGTTCAATGTCTGCTTTAAGTTTCTCTAATTGAGGAATAAAGTTATATTTAAATAGTACACTTCATCTTGAGAGAATAAGGTATTTCCTGAGAAACAAGGAGAGACAATTTGATACGGTAATCTTCATAATCTTCTGTTACTACTGCCGTCACATCTCAACTCTCTCTAGATGCTAGGTTACGTCAGGAAAGAGGACAGAACACTGCCGTTCTGATCAAAGCCATGGACAGCGCCGTAGTTTTAGAGTAAAGAGACAATTCAGTCGGGCCGCAAATGGATGTGAACGATCGTGTTCATATATCGGAACGGGTAAGGACTAATATTATAAATTGCTCTATATATTGCCCTATATGCAAGCTCAGCTTTCCTAATGTCCGTTTCCCCTGTCCTCACAGTCTTCCACTCAGTTCACAACCTAAAAAAATATATCCTAATTCAGCGTAGAGGGAAGAAAAAGAAGAAAATCCAATGGCAGTGCCATGCACAAAACAACAGGAGGTAAGGGAAAGTGTTCTACAGTCAATTAACTTGTGTAACTTCGTGTTCAGGAGTCAAAGTGTTAATCCATTTCACAATGGGAGGATGCAGCCAGGGGCTTCTGTTATTAAAGGAGAATTCCATGCTAGAATGCTTTCTTACCTTTCTTTGTAGTTGTTACGTCCCCACCAAAGAGGTCCAGGTGTTTTTTTGTGCAAAAACTCCTTATTGGCTATTTTCCCTACCATAAGCCCTAAATGAATTGCATTGCATTGAATGGGAATTGAATGGGGCTATGGGGTGTTATGCTAGTTCGCTTATTTCCATCGAAAGAAGTAGTAAAGTGTGCCGCTTGGGATATTATTTACATTATGAAGAGAGGATATATACAAAGAAATTATAATTTTGAGCGATGGAAATAAGCGAATTAGCACAACACCCCATAGCCCCATTCAATTCCCATTCAATTCAATGCAATTCATTTAGGGCTTATGGTAGGGGAAACAGCCAATAAGGAGCTTTTGCACAAAATAACACCTGGACCTCTTTGGTGGGGACGTAACAACTACAAAGAAAGGTAAGAAAGCCTTTTAGTATGGAATTCTCCTTTAAGAGTTTGGAAAGCGATGGGCCCTGATCTATGCAGTCTGAATCTGAACTCTGTCTAAAATATACGTCTACTGTCTTTAATGTAGGCTGGAGGGAAACTATTTCATTATGTCAGGATTCTGTCATCTACACCAGTACTAGTGATTCTCAACAGGGAAAAAATAAATGTTTACGATAGAGGGCGCTCTTCTGCAAGCTGTTAGTGATCCTACCTAAGAAGAGGACAGCCCAAAACAACTTCTGCAACCTGTGAGCGAATAGCAGATCTACAAGCTCACAATGCTTCACAATGCGACACACTGTAAGCTTGTAGATCGGCTATTTTCAAATAGCCGAAATATATATAGAGCTGAAGTATGTTTTGTAATAAGAAAAATCTTATCAAATCAAATCAAATTAACTAGTAACTAAGGTTTTCACATAAATGTAGTGGAGTAAAAGTACCATATTTGGATCTGAAATGTAGTGGAGTAGAAGTAAAAGTATTAGATATTGGAAAGATTCAAGTAAAGTAGGCCTACAAATACAGTACTTAAGTACATGTACTTAGTTAATTTCCACCACTGCATACTGTATTATGCAGTATGCAGCATGCAGCATGCGCGTGCGTGCGTGCGCGCAATGGCTGCATACTTAGCCACTTGCTTTGCCAATGTAAACGTTATTACTATACTACGAATTGTGCTTTGCCTTGACAATTTCTCATTGCTGCTTTGCCACTGTCTCCAGGTACTTCTGTTGTGGTGTGTGTGCATGCACTATACATCATTTCGTGTTCATATATCATGTAAACGGGTAAGGACTAATATTATAAATTGCTCAACAATGGCTTTAACAAGAAGATAAGCCCTATATGCAAGCTCAGCTTTCCTAATGTCCGTTTCCCCTGTCCTCACAGTCTTCCACTCAGTTCACAACCTAAAAAAATATATCCTAATTCAGCGTAGAGCGAAGAAAAAGAAGAAAATCCAATGGCAATAGCCCACTACCCTCATCACACAGTACACAGTACAGTACACCAGTGTTGTTTGCATTGACTGTTTGTCAACCACCTTTTTTCGCTGACGAAAACTAAATGGAAACTAAATGAAAACTAAGCTATGATGACTAAAACTAAGACTAAACATATTGACAATTTTGTCAACAAATAAATACTAGTCTAAAATGTTAGGAAGGGACTAGTGGACAAGAGATCCAGCATAAGTAAAAGACACAAGTTGTTACAAAGTCCAAGAGGCACGCTAGCTTGTAGATCTTGTGAGCTTGTTGATATTTAGTTGACTAAAACTAGACTAACACTAAGACATTCCAGGTGACTAAAATGTGACTAAAAACTATTCAAAAGACTACGACTAAAACTAAAATACAACATTTGCTGTCAAATGAACACTGCAGTAAGTATACACACTCCCACACAAGGACAGAGTATATGGCCTACAGTGCATGGTAACATTAGCAGGGCTGTATATGAGGCATTAGCAGGGCTGTATACGAGGCATGCATGCTGAGCTTCTGGTATGACAGCAGCATGAGCATGCAGCGTTTGACATACAGCCACTATGTTTTGTTACTCTAGTAGAGCACCCGAGCTAGTACCAACAGAACAGCTATACCTACTGGTCATTTCATTTCATCCACTGTCCGTCACATGTATACCTTTCAGTGTGTGTGTGTGTGTGTGTGTGTGTGTGTGTGTGTGTGTGTGTGTCTCTCTCTCTGTCTGTATTTAACAACATTCAAATAGCACTGTGAAGACAAATGCAAGCTACTGAATTAGAAGGTTATAACGTTCAAACAAGGCAGTGCAGTTGCATTTTTACCTGCGTCGACATGCTGCTCACAGTCCGGCTTCAAAGGTCGGCCGTCCGTTGAATGTGTGTGTGTGTGTGTGTGTGTGTGTGTGTGTGTGTGTGTGTGTTTGTGTCACATGTGTGTGTGTGTGTGACCGTGTGTGTGTGTGTGTGACTGTGTGTGTCTGTGTGAGAGCTCTTCCTGGAGTGACTAAACTGCCAGCGTGCTTCGCCTGACCCTGTAACACACACACAGGGGGGTACGGAGGGGGGAATTCTATCTGACCAGCTCTGTCTGTATCTGCCTGCCTATGGTTGGTACACGCACACGCACACACACACAACACACACCTAAATTCCTAGCAGGCCGGTGCTGCCAGAGATTCCAATATACAACACCGTAAAATCCTCAGTGTTCCCTTTACTGTGCCTCTGACAGACAGAGTACCCGTTGGGTCCAATTTGGTTACAGTAACAGATTAGGATCTCAGCGTGTGTACCGATTACTGCTGCCACCACACCACCTCCTGGCCACGTGTATCTCTATGAACCCCACACACAAACACACACCCCTACAAAGACTGTATTTGTCTACACACACACACACCTTCCTCAACAAACAACAATGCACGCATGCACACTCACACGCACGCACCACCCACCCAAAACCAAAGCACACTCTTTCCCCCTCTCTTGCCCATCACTCTCTCCATTCCTCCCACACACACACCGGCTGCAGAGCTTTGTATCCACAGCATTCTATTAAATGAAGCTCCATTAGAGTGGTGGAGGCTTTGGCCCAGCTAAACCATCAGTGGGAGCTGAATGCTGCTGGTATGTCTGGTGGCACGCACACACATCACCACCCCAATGAGGCCTATTAGCAACAATAACCACATAAAATGCTATTTTTGTTCTTCTCTCTGCCTATTATTTTACCATTAGACTGAAATGAGGGTTGGAACAAAAATCCCTTATTTGGGGATCTATCCAAACTATCAGACTTACTTGTTGTGTTCCCCATAAACACACTGTGGGTTTGTATTCTGGTAGAAAAGGCCTCTCAGGTCAGTGGGATTAATATCACTGTGGTATACCTGACACAAAGTGTTACATTATGAAATGCATTGAGGAACGTTTCCCTTGCAGCAGAGCACGGCTTTTTTGTTGCCATTACCAGCAGTCTCTCAGTTCTCTCATTTCAGTCCCTGGACAGTAGCACTTTGTTCAAAACTATTCCAAAGTAATTAGGCTGTGTGTCAACCTTACTGTGACTGCTTACTGACATTTTGGGTCACTTAGCTCCGGACTGTAATCCAGAATTCATATTTCATAAAATGTTACTTAAATCAGGTGCATTAAAGATGCAGAAAGTGTTAAAATAAGTGTTAAGACAGTCTCAAAAAATGAGTTGCATGCAGAGCAGAACAAGAATTGAAAAGAATGGGACAGTATCGTTAGAGAATCCAGTTTCATACATTTCATTATGAAAATCCAAGTCATCCAAGTCATCTGTATGACTTGGATAGAATCCTTTGCATGTTATCATCAAAGACAGCAAAGAGGAGTGATCACCATTTATGTCTTCCTGGAATTATCCAAGACAGACTAAACAGAATCGGTCCGTTCCTGTATGACCATCCTCTCTGTCACTACAAAGTATTACAAATAGATGGGCAGGTGGTCCTTTTAGCACTCAAAGACAATAGCCTAATTAACTCTCCCTTCCTACCAACAGTCCATATCCAAGTTTACCACATGCTGTAACAATAACTTCCTCTACCTCAACGCCCCTGGATCCAAAGCACTGCTCATCAATTCCCCCATAATGCCTGCTCACCCCTCTAGTCCAACCACCGTTGGTTCCCCGCCGGCATGTTTGCCAAAAGCATTGATTTCCCCACACAAACCAAACGTGTTCAAAGTTCACAGGTACAGTGTAACAAGCACGGTAAAGCAATAGTCATAATAGCTTATTGTGCCTGTTTAAATAGCAACGTAACAGCAACAACACAAATTGCAGTAAAAGCAACACATTGTTGCACTTGACATAGAACACCCCGCTCTACTGACTACTTACCTCCCTCTCTATCAGTGGATGCACAACATCCTTCTGCAAAAAGCTTTTCCCTCAACAACACTCCCCCAACGCGACCCATGTGACCCCTACTCCTTTGTATTGCAGCTTCACGTTCCCTGTGATGTCACTGTATGTGTGTTACAACACGGTGTGTGTGTGTGTGTGTGTGTGTGTGTGTGTGTGTGTGTGTGTGTGTGTGTGTGTGACACATTCTATCATGCCTTAATATGCTTCTGTTCTGGAGTGCGGATAATAATTACAACAATAGCAAAAAGCTCAGCACAGCATGTTGGATATGACACCTGCCTCTTTGTTGGACTTTGAAGCCCTTGTACCAGAACACAACACATGCACATGTCAATCCATGCATCATTCAGTCTTGTACCAAAACACAACACATACACATGCATACATCATGCATGCATGCATGCATGTATCAATCAGTCTGTCAACACCCGACATAAGGCGCACAATGAATCACAGTGAAATAAAACCACGGCCAAGATGTCTGACATACCACTTCTGCAACACGAGGCTATAAGTGATGAAATGATTGCTGCCGTGGTACGAAGGAAAGGAGGCAGGTGCGTTTTTTTTTATGGCTTTCCTGTGGTGAGAGTATTATACTGGCGTTGATTTACAGAGAGGCTTGACCATCTGGTAAAACCCTTTGAAGTCAGTGCCTTTAAACTAGAAAGAAAGACACCATCAAATTATTCATAGGTACATTTTACAAGAGCTAAAAGAGTGGATGAGAACTTCACATAATTTGAAATAGCAAACCATTGGCAGGTGTCACTGAGCTGCACTTTTCCCCACACAGGAGTGAAGAGAAACAAAGATAAGGAAGGCAACTGCAGTGCCATAAGGGTGGCATTTCCGTGTGTCACGTCACACCTCCATATATGGTCATGCCTCGTGACATCACGCATCCATATATGGTCACGCCTCGTGACATCATGCCTCGTGACATCACACCTCCATCTCCATATATGAAGCTGACCATTCCAAATGTTGATCCATCCCCACCCGTCCTTCCTCTTCGATGTCTCCCTTTTGACTAACTCTAGACGGCCCGCCCCAAAGTCATTAGCGCAGCCGCGCCCGGCAGCCAGTGAAAAATAGAGTTCTTAACAGGCACGAAACTTAAGGCCCGCCCCTAACTGGGCCCTCATCAAACCCTGTACACTCAAGACACGCTCCATATATGGCCAGTACAGAATTCATAAGTTGATCTGCGCCAAAGCGCCAGCGCACGCCTAGCAGGCGGATGCATGCACACAACCTCGCCCTCTAGGGTGACGTCGCTTCTCACTTTCAGGGCGTCTTACTGGTACTACAGTTGATGTTCAGGCCGCTATGAGGCCTGGATAGACTAGGCTCTCAGTACAGAAGTCACCAAAATCTCATTGCATCTTGGTAAAACAGAATCAATACTTTTTTTGGGTCCAACCATTAACTTAGTAGGGCAAATGTAAATAATTTTAAGGTCTGAGTCGATGACATAGTGATCTCTAGCAAAGAAGAGGTCACATACTGTATCTAGGCTGTATCCTTGACAGTAAACTGAATGCATGGCGTGAAAGCATGGCAACAAGGGCGTTCAAAAGAGTAAATCAAAGGATTCTTGGGCAGAATGTCCTCCTTTGTTAACAAAAGGACCCTCAGGACTTTAGCTGGAGCCCACATACTGCCCATTTTTTATATGCTTGTAGTGCATAGGACCCGAATGGAAACAAGACCGCAAGGTCTTTCTTCGACGAAATCCTTTTAGACAAAATGCTTGACTGTACTTAGTGCTGTTTGCATTAATATATTGCCTAATAAAATATTTAATCAATCAATCAATCAAAGACAGCACCGCTATGTGGCTTGGACATCTAGACAGACAGCGCTCCATGCACAGACATTTTGGGGGCAGGGAATCAAAGTAAAGAAATCAAATCAATGTCATGTGGATCTGTGAACAGCCTGTCATCAGTCATCTATGACGTATGACTCCATATCTGGGCTTGATTTGAGCCCCCTTGACTTCCATTATGAAATTAGAGTGAAATATTTACTTTACTTTATTTGTTTTTTTAGACGGGACAATGCATATTAATGGCCATTACATAAATGCAATGTAAATATACCGGATTTAGCAAAAATGCTAATTCTCAATTTCTCATCCGCAGTTTCCACATAATACAAAACAAACAAGCAAACAGTAGCCTACCTGACATTATGAAACAAAGCATTAATGAAATCACTTAGGGGAGGCGGGCAGACCATCCAAACCTCAAGAAACTGTACCTCTGAAGGATATCACAGTGGTGGTATGAGTGGGGTTTCTTATTGAACACCTTTAGTGCACTCTTCAATGGGTTTGAGAAACGTTATACATGCGGTTTGTGAAACAGTATTCAACGTGTGATAGGATCACGCATTGGAGATAGATTTTAGCAGCACTAACTGTCAGGAATGGCCCCGAGGTATACTTGAAACTGACACAAGTTCCTCCCCAGCCAGAAACACATTTGATCAGTCTAGCACAACTGGTCTTTCGGAAAAAGCCATGCAGACGGTCTTTTTTTGCGTTTCAAAAAAAGGATAATACGTGAACAAACTTATGTGAGTATTTTTGATACAGAGACAGTCATGGCGGCAAGACTTACTGTTCAGGAGGAGAAAAACGTTTTCATCCAAAATGAGTTAATAGCACAGGCAGACTCTTCACATACAGTACTAGGCTAAGTGTTGAATGGTTGTGTATTGGGCTGATGCGTGGGGCACGCGAATCTGTGACTGTGTCACTGCGACCCAAGCTAACAGCTAGTGAGACAGTTGCTCGGCATTCAGCGAATACAACAGAGAATTCAACTTGCGGTTGCGGTGACTTTTTTTCTTCTTTTTTTTTCTATAATTTCTCCAGGGTGCGCAGAAAGGTGGTTGTGGACCGCGGTCTGCCTGTTGAGGACCACTGTACTAGAGCATGTCTGAAATTAATGACAGACCTGGCTGAAATTGACATGTAAATATGAACGAATGCTTAAACATGTAGCTATGTGTAATGTTAGAGTACACAGAAGTGAACGTTTCAAGCATGTTTTCTCAACTCAACAATTTCAATGACTTGGCGTCGGTCAGAATATGTCACATATTGTGGAGGTATTTGTGTGGCCTACTGGGAGCGTGCACAAGGCATTTGCACAATGAATGCCAGGGATGTGCAGAGTGTTAAAGAGGCAGGGGCTCTAATTCGATACGGTTTCAATTTTGTGGTATTTGATGCGATTCGATACGGTGCAATCTGACACATTAAACCTGGATGGACGCGTGGATTAAAAAAAAAGAATTATGCAATTATGCAATAAAGTTGTGTCGGATCTGCGCGTGCATCCCGTCTGACGAGTGGCTTCTCATGCTCGTGTTGTCGCTGCTGACGCATAGTTAAGGCGCCCGTCCTGCGCATATCTACAAGTGCTCTAACCGTCGCAATGCACAGCGCGTTGGGCTTGTACAGTACATCTGTGTTTTTCCCGCAGTTTAGGATTGAACCAACGTGCAATTCAGACGCTATTTTAACCGATCCAGACACACGTGCATCGATGTAATCTCATCGATAATGTTAAAATCGATTACCGATTCATATTGATATTTTCTTACACCACTAGTTGGTAGTGGTACCCTAACCCATTTTGAGCGGGAACCCCTGCTATTTTTGAAAATTCATAAAAATGTGGTGCAAATCTTTGAATATATATTCTTTCAAAGTGAATGTTTTTAACTCAGGCCTAACACAGAGAGGAAAATAGACCACAGCACAAACAGTATTAAATTGCACACACACATGCGTGCACACACACACACACACACACACACACAGGCGAGAAAGATGTAATTTGCCTTTCATTGGAGACAGGTGTATTTTGTTTATTCTATTTCACCATCACGCTAAGCTTGTATCCATCCACGTAACCAATCAGTGTCGTTTTCAGGCACCTGCCTCGGCGCCTGGCACAATGCTATTATACCCACGCTTACACGCACCAGGCATCGAGAACAGATTGCCTATTAAATGTGTCATTGTGAGATATAATGAAAATATTGTTGCATTCGCATAACCAGGGTGGTGGAGCAATAGCGATGATTGCAGAAAGCAAGGAGTAAGAATACATAAGAATACAAGTGCCGGCTGCAATAGGCCTCTAGTGGTTGAGGCCTCATGGTAAATACGACTGCATCTCTGCTGGTCATTAAGAAAAGGCACTCGAGACGGGAAGGATTTGTTGCATTACAAAGTCAAGGAGGGGAATATGCAAAAAAGGGGGGTAGAGATTTCTAGGTTTTCATGTGGCTGTGGCACAATAATTGAATGATAATAAAAATCACTGTCACTATGAACACAAATTCACATTTACAGAGCAAAGGCGCTTTATAAATAACGTGTACACTTACAAGTTTACAATGATGGACAAATTAAGAGACAAATGAAGACAGGTGTTGCGTTCCACCCCAACACTACACTATACCTAGCACGTCTTCAACTGGAGAGTAGGGAGGGGGGGGGGGGGGGGGGGATGCTGTCTCCATCTCATTCAGCTCAACTGTCTCAGAGATAAAAGTACAAATGGGATCAAATAAAATCCCATTTGCCCCCCCCCCCCCCCCCCCCCCACTGAAAGGATTGACTTTCTTGATGTAACAATCTTCAAGGGCCCAAACTTTAACACAAATGGGAAACTAGACTTAAAAGTATTCTTTAAAGAAACAGACACCCACGCCCTATTACACAAAACGTCATTCCACCCGACATACTCCTACACAGGGATAGTCAAATCACAACTACTAAGATTCCATAGGATTTGCACGCAAAGAAGTGATTTCAAAATAGCTTGTAAAACACTATTTAAGGCCCTCAGACTAAGAGGATACACTAGGACATTCCTCTGGAAAGCTCAAAGTACCTTCTTAGAAATAAGAGTGCAGGATCCCGGTCCCAAATTGGCCCTGATAACCAGTTATTCAACACAGAGCACACTAGCCAACAACAGAATAAAAAGGAATTTTGAGAACCGAACGGATGATCTTCTAAAAGATTATAAAATTATATCGGCCTACAGAAAAAACAAAAACCTTAAAGATTATCTAGTACACAGCAAGCTAAAAGAAATCAACACACCAGCACGCCAGGGACCAGAATACTTCAAACCCAAACAATTAGTCAAAAATAGAACTACAAAACGCGTGTTAGAGATTAAACAACAAATAACAACCAGAACCAGCAACTGCATTTACTTAATCACATGTGAAAAATTTGGTTTACAATATGTCGGAGAAACGGGTAAAACAATAGGTACAAGGCTGGGACAACACAGATACAATATTAACAATGGAAAAAAGACAACCACAAGGTTTGTGCAACATTTCATGGCTCACGGCATTGAAGCTCTAAAATGCGCTGGACTTCAACACAATCCCAACTGGACAGTAGGACAAAGACGTTTTAATGAAAAACAGTGGATTAAGAACCTCAACACGGATTTTCCTGGAGGCTTAAACATGCCTAAAATCAGATCTTGAACACAACAAAAACGTAAACTCAGGATTAAACTGGAGAAATCTAAAAATGATTGGATCAGACTTCCTTCGGATACATGGCGAATGCATTTATTCCTTGCATTGTGCACTGAAGTTTTTTAATTCCCACCCACACACACACACACACGCAGTCAGGAGAACATAGACCTCTTGTTGGTAATTGCAGCTCGATCGAGGAGCAAGACTGGGGGGGGGGGGGGGGGGGGGATTCTTCAGTGGTGAAGATGAACACACACACACTCTCTCAATCAGTACCAATCAGAGACACCAGATGGTATAGTATAATGTCCAACTCGCTACAGGCAGAGTGTTCTAGCCCAGCGGTTTTCAACCCATTTCATATCAAGGCCAATTATTTATTCGGCATTTGAGTCAAGGACCACCATTAGCCTCTCATTGTGGACAATTCCATGGTGTATTGATGCGGTACCATAGGAGAGGCATGGTGATGAAACATCAAAATAACAATTCTTCTACATTCTCTAATTGTTGTGTAGACTTCTAGAATTTTAAAATGTGACTAAAACTAAATGCAAACTATTCAAAAGATTTGACTAAAACCAAAATTTGCTGTCAATAACAACACTGGTAAGCTGAACGTGTCAAAGTTTGAACGGAGCTTCTAAGTGAAAGCGTGTGTATAGGACTAGTTAGGTGCCAAAGTTGTCTCTTGACGATAACATACTGGTGCCGCTGCTAAAGCAGCGACGCCACAATAAAACTGTAACAAGAACATACAGAAGCCCCAAAAGCAACATTAAAGGTTTTGTGACATACATTTTCTTTTAGGCTTTATAACTGTTACGAAGGAACCAGGTGTCGCCCGACGCTCCGACATCATAACCGCGGTTCATCTCAACACTATAAATATAGGTGCCTAGCGAGTAAAGACGGAATTAAGCTAAGAACTACGGTCGTGACTTCGACCTAAGGACTTTATACCAGCTCGCCTCAAGAGACCCCATTTCCATCCCTTACGACTGAGTTAAGGTTGGTATCTCTCGGCACTAACTCCCAGGCCAGATCAGCCCTTGACTTAGGGCTCGGTTACAATAACCTAAATTACACCCATACCACCTGAACCTTTGAACATTCAGTGGCTTTGCCTTTTGAGCTTTGAGGTTTTTTTAACGTCACAATACACCTTCACATGTGCGAGGCCATGTCTGACCTCAGGCATTGGGATTGTTTTGTCACCATGGCGGCATTGAGCTTGTCTGATGTCATAAATATAACTGAAAGAGCCCGTGCGTTTGTTGCTGTGAAGGAGAGGGTAACTTTGCACTGGGTGTGTGTGTGTGTGTGTGTGTGTGTGTGTGTGTGTGTGTGTGTGTGTGTGTGTGTGTGTGTGTGTGTGTGTGTGTGTGTGTGTGTGTGTGACAGTGTGTGTGTGTGTGTGTGTGTGTGTGTGTGTGTGTGTGTGTGTGTGTGTGTGTGTGTGTGTGTGAGAGAGATTTAGGACAGCCTGTGAAGTAGAGAGCATAACACTATACCCAATGCCATGACTCACACAGACAAAGAGATGGCATGGAGAGAAATGTGTGTCAATTTGTAACCGCCATGTCAGCATTCCCAAGAAAGAAAGAATGAAACATAAGAAAGAAAGAAAGAAAGAAATGTTACATGAGCGTGCAAAGTTTCACAGCAATTGGAGGCTTCGTTCATTTTGTTCAAAATGGGCCACACCTGCAAACTTTAGATGTCAATCTTAGCCAACCACAATAGAATATAAAAGAAAAATCACACAGATTCGTCTTGATCACATGACAATAAAGATCATGTGTACCGATTTGCGTGATATTTGGATAACATCTGAAGGACTAATAAACAAAACGGCCTCCTGGTGGTGCTATAAAAGGCAGATTTGAAAAATGCAGGACAGATATTTATAGCAGCCATGAGAATGATTTGAAATAATAATTTCTTCCTCTGCCTAGGGGGAATGTGCGTGCAAAATGTCACATAAATCACAAGTCGTGTTCAATGATTTGAGGCATTTTGATCATAACCGGCCAATCCTGCAAACTTTGGAAGGCAATCTTAGCCAATCGGGATGGCATATGGAAAATCGGACAAATACATGTTGGTCACATGACTATAGAGGTAGTGTGTACCGACTTGCGTGATAAAATCTGTATGAGCAATATAAAAACAAAATGTGTTTTGCAAAAAATCGGCCTCATGGTGGCGGCCATTCTGAAAATTTGGTCAGAGGTTTGTCGTTGGCATCCAGGGAGTGTGTGACATTGACCAGGCCAACGGTGCCAGAGAACAGCTGAACACGGACGGACGGACACATGGACACGTGTGTCCGTCGGTCCGACAGACACACTCTCTCCCCATGCCATCGGCCTGGAGGAGACAATGGAAGACAGAAGTACAGAAAGTACAAAAGAAGACAGAAAAAGTATGAATTGAGACATGGAAATACAAATAGAGAAAGACATGGAGGCAGAGGGAAGGAGATTGCCTTTGCTGCATGTTGTAACCACCGGGTCCCTGTGTGTCTACAGTCTCCTGATATTCCCACCTGACACTGCATGAGTCACACACATGCGCACGCACGCACACACGCACGCACACACACACACACACACACACACACACACACACACACACACACACACACACACACACACACACACACACACACACACACACACACACACACACACACACACACACACACACACACACACACACACACACACACACAGGACGTTAGCAAAGAATGACAGCGGAAAGGAACAAAATGAAGACTAAGGAGATGAGAGAGAGGGGATGGCTCATGGCTGAGACAGAAATGAGTAAAGAGAGAGAAATGGAGCAGGGATGTTCCGAGGGGACACAGTTAGAGCGTGTGGTGGGGGGGGGGACTGCAGAACACCGTTTCCCAAACAATGGGTCAAGACCCATTTGTGGGTCGCGGACACATTGTTATGGGTCCCCTTTAGTTCTTGTTTCCGACATTTGGTTTGGCTTTGCATGAATTAATAACAAAATCCAAAAGTATTTTTCAGTAATGTACTGAAGAAATGAAAAGAAAATAAATATTTAAGAAGTAGTGAAAATCTATAAGCTCACAACGTAGCACAAAGTGCCTTGGGGCCTTTTGATTTTGTGCACAGGGCCTATTTTCACTTTAATCCGTCCATGCTGGACAGGAGGGAAACTGGAAGAAGGGGAAGCTAGAGAGAGAGAGAGAGAGAGAGGGGTGAGTAGAACATAGATAGACACACACTTGTAGCTTCGCTGATCGGCGTCTCGATATTGATTCAACAGAGATGAGCCAAAAGCCATGTAAATGTCAGACAACGTTAACACACTGCATCTTGATTGGACACTTTACACCCCCCCCCCCCCCCCGACATGATTCAAATCGAAGCACTGGTGCCCAGCTTTTAATTGAACATGCATTAGCTGCTAATCTATAACTGTTGGCAGAGACCGTCCTGTTATGATTAAATAGTGCCATTGCCAACATTTGAGACCGAGAATATCAAATTCACAGAGTCGTGGAGCCTCGCCTCTGTCCCTGGTGTAACAGAAGCTCATTTCTCTTCATAAAACACAGTTAATTAATGTTTCTGCTGGCAGTTGAACGGCAATAAACAGCAATTTTGTTTAATTTTGTTTAGCTATTTAGTCATTTGCAGGAAGCATGATGGCAGCTAACACATCTAGGGTGAAAATAGAGAGCTGGAAATCTGTGTTCCCATACAGGTAAATGAGACCACATCCACACAGACGTTTAAAAAAAAATCTAAACGTTTACCGTACACACAGAATTATCTCAAGAAATGTGTCCATCTACAGGAAACCACTGAAACCCACTGAATATGCCTGTAGTATACTGTATATGCCCGGTCTACAGGTGGCGCTGGAAAACTACCACAAAGCACCAAAAAGAGAAGAAGACATGGAGCATGTGCTTACAACTCATGTGATGTCAAAAATCACAGAGAAAGCTGTTCTCCATGTCCACTTGTTGCTGACAGTCGTCATAGGAGCAGTAAATGTTAAGGTAAAAGCCCTATCGCGCTCAGTAGCTTCTGCTGCACAAACTCACCGCTGATAGGCACCTTTGTTGTCATTGGCGGGATAAAAAATTGCAGCGTACAACACTTTTTAAAAGTTTTTCTTCATTCTAATTATTTGATCAGCCCAAAACATTGTTTATTGCCATGATTTGTCGCAAGAGTTGGCTTTGTCCGAGGCTTAAATGTAAGATAAATAAATACTTTCTGAAACGTCTATGGGACAAATTAATGGGGAATTCTCTTCCGGGCCTGTCGTCGGCGGGGGGCGGCGGGACTGTCGACATAGCAGTGGTCCGACCGGATTAAGGTTGGTGAGGGATACGTTTAAACAACCAGATTAAGGTTGGTAAGGGATGCGTTAAAACGACCGGATTAAGGTTGGTGAGGGATGCGTTAAAACGACCGGATTAAGGTTGGTGAGGGATGCGTTAAAACGACCGGATTAAGGTTGGTGAGGGATGCGCTAAAACGACCCGATGTCAGGATAGGCAGGAGATAGAACCCAAGCGCAGAGCCACAAGCAGAGAAGTTCAATAATGGTATTTATTGGAGCAGTAAAGCTTACAAGCAAAAGTAGTATACTGCATAACAGCAAAAACTCAGGATGTCCAAAAGCTAAACAGTTCAAAAATACAATAACAAGGTCCAAAAAGCAAACCTCTCAATGAGTCCAATGTAGCAAGGTCCAAAATGCAAAATGTTTCAGAGGAATGAAACACTGGAAACAAAACCTCAGGAGCATCACAGGGAACACAAAGGATGTACTGGCAATGTTTGTGTGGAATGAGTCCAGTCTTATGGGGAGCAGGATCATTGGAGAAGTGTCCTCAGGTGTGAAAGGGGCATGGCACTGTGGGGATAATGAGGGAGTGTGAGCAGGTGTGTGGCAAGGCCTGAGAGTTGGAATGTAATGTGGGAGTGGTTGACATGGAGACATGGTCTGTAGGGCGCCAGACCATGACACCGGATTAAGGTTGGTGAGGGATGCGTTAAAACGACCGGATTAAGGTTGCTGAGGGATGCGTTTAAACAACCAGATTAAGGTTGGTAAGGGATGCGTTAAAACGACCGGATTAAGGTTGGTGAGGGATGCGTTAAAACGACCGGATTAAGGTTGGTGAGGGATGCGTTAAAACGACCGGATTAAGGTTGGTGAGGGATGCGTTAAAACAACCGGATTAAGGTTGGTGAGGGATGCGCTGCTCCGTGCTTGCGGTTATGGTTAGGTTAGGGTTTGAGGTAGGTTGTGGTTCAGACCAATGTTATGTCGGAACAAAAGCATGCACCCTACTCATAAAACACTGCTGTGCTGTTGCTCATAACTCAAACTGTAGCACTAGTCTGTACCGTTATTCTCTGTGCGGTGTGGTGTGTGCATTGCAGCCCCGAAGCTAAGTCCACCCACCGGCTGGGACCGTAACCATGACAGCAAAGCAGATCCCATAGCCTGCGGGGAGCGTAACTGTGACAACAGAATCTGCGCAGTAACTGCCTAACTCCACAGAATTCCCAAAATGCTAATAAAGAGACAGTGAAAGAAATGGCGCTCATCA
This sequence comes from Protomyctophum parallelum, assembly GCF_964188405.1. Taxonomy (NCBI): domain Eukaryota; kingdom Metazoa; phylum Chordata; class Actinopteri; order Myctophiformes; family Myctophidae; genus Protomyctophum; species Protomyctophum parallelum. The sequence continues at coordinate 13,353,898 of NC_139700.1, forward strand.
CTGTCTTTGTATGCTAATGGTCAATGCCTGTGTGCAAGTTCACACACACACATGCACCCAGTGCCACCCACACACAGTAAACAAAAATGTGCTTCTTCTTCTTAACCAAAAAGTAATGGACAGAATTGTCGCTGAGAAAATAATACATAGTTCCAGCCCTAGACATTTTCATGCATCGCATACAATACAGGACACTGTACCAGAAATGAGTGGAACGCTGTAAAAGATGACCCATAATTATTGCACTACAATTCTGTAGTGTAGTAACAAACAAATTAATAAATTATGCTAGTCAATTCTAGCACTCCAGAACACACCGTCAGACTGCAGGTAAACAGTGGCGCTTTTAGCCTGCCAAGTCATGTAAGCAAGGGCTTGATTCTTCCCACTGGGCCCTGGAGGATAATGGGACTGGTTCTCCTCGTGCCTTCCTACGCTTAACGCTCTGTCCCCTAGGACCGTGGAGACTGCAGGACAGAGGCCTTCCTACGCTTAACGCTCTGTCCCCTAGGACCGTGGAGACTGCAGGAGAGGCCTTCCTACGCTTAACGGGCTCCGTCCCCTAGGACCGTGGAGACTGCAGGACAGAGGCCTTCCTACGCTTAACGCTCTGTCCCCTAGGACCGTGGAGACTGCAGGACAGAGGCCTTCCTACGCTTAACGCTCTGTCCCCTAGGACCGTGGAGACTGCAGGACAGAGGCCTTCCTACGCTTAACGCTCTGTCCCCTAGGACCGTGGAGACTGCAGGACAGAGGCCTTCCTACGCTTAACGCTCTGTCCCCTAGGACCGTGCAGACTGCAGACTGCAGGACAGAGGCCTTCCTTCTTGTGTGCTGCTACCAGCGTGGGCAGAATACATGCGGTGGAAATTTGTTTGGGCTGCTCCATTTGTCCTACTTATCTGGGCTCCACAGAACAGTGTCTCTGCACTTTCAAACATGGGATTGTCCAGCGCCCGCACAGATCACTGTCAAAAGAATGCCAGCGTGATTGAGGTATGGATTTGTGGGTCGTTTGCATTCAATGAGGTTCTGCTCTGCCTCGCTAGATTTACTGTATATAAGAGAACACCTTACATGTTTATAATACTATAATGCATAGGTTTCTTAAATCTTTGAAAAAGGTTTTACCCGGTTTTCCCTGGTAAAAAGATCTGTCTCTCTTTACACATGTCACGGTCAGCATTAAAGTTACTGTATTCATTGCTTTACATTGCTCCAAGAAAAGAGGCAAACTAATGTCACAAAACTGCAACAGAGCCACATAGACTGCTGATTCACCAGCAATCTCCAAACACGCATGAATCGGATGGGAATCTAGTGGGACGAGAGCATGCGTAGCCTTTCTAGCATACATTTCCTCCCATCGCTAACCCCAAACTCTCCTTGCGTAAACAGTGCATTCATTGATTGTACACAAAGCTGTCTCAGATTAAGACAGGGATTAGCCGTCCGTAGTGCCCACACAGTGCTGCCCTAGCCCTGCCTGCATGCAGTAACATGAGACCCTGGCTGAGCTGAAAGGACTCCAGTGATAAACAGATGGAGAATAGGGAGAGGGAGAGAGAGAGACAATATGATACCAGTCCCACACACAGCAGCCTGGTCGTCCTCCTTTCGGACAGAGATGGGAACAACAAAGCGACGGAGTCTGAGTCACTGGACAGGGACCAACTTGGGGGGGGGAAATGCGTTTTTGAAAGCAGCAAGGCCGTTTGCCAAGGCGCACAGTGTTTACCAATATATTTACCTAGATGTACCTGTACACAATATGTAACAATAAAGTACAGGGAATAAAAGCAAAAGGACAAATATGCACAAAGCTGTGCATAAGAGGGGATAGCACCCCTCAAAAACATTATAAGAAACAGGCGTTACAGGCGCTAGAGTGCCAACAGATATGGCAGATTTTAGCCCCTCCCTTCCGTTCCCCCCAAAACCAGGAGGCATAATCGTTCTTAGCTCACGATAGTCACGCTAAAGTCTCTCTAGAAGCATTAATATTCCAAATGAGAGGCATGCTGAAGTCAGAAATGAAGACAGAACATTGTCCCTTTGGTCAAAACCATGGAGAGCTCACTACATTAGGAGTTACGAGCCATTATTTTGGAGCCGTAAACAAGTGAATGCCAGCGCGCTGCCATTACAGTGCAGTGAAGGAAGGCCAAAATATATATATATATATATATACTAGAATTTCGCTCATCCCAGAGTTACATTGCCGCGCACTATGGGAAGAAGGGAATTGCAGGAGTTGACTCCACATGTAGTAACGGATGGGTTATTAGTTATTATTATGTGTCCTTATTAGTGTAGTGTAGTCAACACGTTATGGCTCATACACACTGCCCGGTATTTGCTCCGATTATGCTGTCGGGAGCATTTTTGGCGCTGACCGACAAAACGGCTGATCTGACAGGATCTACCAGTATAGATCACAAAGGCTTTGCAGGTAGACCACATGACATGGCCCTAAAAATATATATAATTTTAATATAAAAAAACGATTTTTGCATCTGCCGCTTGAGATGACCTGAGATTGATTGACATCAAAAAGGGCCTGTCAGCTCAAACACACAATGCAATACTTGCTGTTGCGTACAATCATCAGTAGCAAAGTCAAATACCAAAAATAAAAACCAATGGGATGATAGTTTTATTTGGTGTGTATATGAGCTGGTCGTTTTGAAAGTAGCTCTGAAGTAAAAAAAGTGTGGGCAGCCCTGGTATAGATGATTATATATATATTCATTCCGTGGGTAAATCCCTGTAGGCTACCCACATATTGGTAGAAAGACAGTTATTTAATGAAACTCAAGATTATAACGTCCTGTCTCGCTGCCTCCGTGTATAGGCTGCATGGCTATTCCTGTGTGTGTGTGTGTGTGTGTGTGTGTGTGTGTGTGTGTGTGTGTGTGTGTGTGTGTGCGCGCGCGCGTGTGTGTGCGTGTGCGTGTGTGTGTGAGCAATGAAAAGTACTCGGCAGGCGAAATGACGAATTCGAACGGTGTAATTGTAATAGTTTGGCACAAACCAAGTACTGTGGAAGAACAATGTTGATGTAACTAAGAGATTCGCTAAGTAAGCGATATTTTATATACAGAGATTTAGAAGGAATAAGCGAAATCGTGAGGCGAGAATTCCTCTCCTTCCTTGTGTTTTTCTCCTGCGGACAGGACTGTCAGGGAGACTCGGAGATCAGAGCAGCACAGGGGAGTGGCTTAAAAGACGGGGTAGTAGTTGCCAGGTTGGCGAATTGTAAGCGAGTCGTAGTGTGTGTTGAATGGCATTTGAATGGCATTTGTGGGCTTGTGAATGAATCTTCTCACATGTAATTTGTGCTCACTTGCATAGACCTGGCGAATTTAGCGTGGTGAAAGGGCAACAGTGTTCCAGAGGTGTGGGTGCTTGGGGCGATAATGTTTGTAGTAAACAAATGCATTGCCGTCGTGAGTGTGGACGGGAGGCATCTTTGGTGGCACTGCAATGACCAGTGTTTGGCGGGTGGTGTTGAGTGTTGGCGTTGGGCGCGATAGGAGGAGATAGGTCCCGAACACTGCGAAGGTAAGTGTGTGACGTCACTGCTGTGTGAGTGTGTGTGGGTGTAGTGTGTAAGATGGTGTTGTGGGTGTTGCAATAGCGACGTAGCTGTTGTGGCTTTGGGTTTCTTGCCATGTGTTGGGTACAAGTTCTCACTTGTTATATATATATATATATATATATTTTTTTAAATATATATCAATGAAAAAGACCTAAAGATGTGTATACACGTCCATCTAATTGAGCGTCAATTTGTATGGTGGGGGTGTCGCGGTCCCCACCCCAAAAGGTTGACAACCCCTAGTTTACATCGAGGTGGTGTGTATTGTCTCATCATCTTTGCCATGATATCCACACCACACGTCTGTATCCCTACATTCTACATATTTCCCTCATGCATGTCAATGGTGGAGGTATTTGACAAAGATCAAGTTCTGATTTCTGAGCACACGGCTCTGCACCTTAAAGCACGATGTAATGCTCTAACACACTCATCTTCACACAGTTAACCAGAGGGAACAGAGACTAGATTAATCTTCACACAGTTAACCAGAGGGAACAGAGACTGGATTCATCTCAATGCTTTGAACAGAGTTCACAGGATAGCACTGTCACATAATGCATGTTCATACCTAGCATGCGCATGCACACACATTATGTAAGCAATTGTAGAGCCAGTGTGTGTGTGTGTGTGTGTGTGTGTGTGTGTGTGTGTGTGTGTGTGTGTGTGTGTGTGTGTGTGTGTGTGTGTGTGTGTGTGTGTGTGTGTGTGTGTGTGTGTGTGTATGCGTATTAGAGGCAGTTCAGGGCTGTAAAAGGATTGAATCAGGTGTCACAGCAGGGAGTGCATGGATAGAGCAGATTGACAGAAAGCTTATGGAAGCCCAGCGCGCGCACACGCACACGCACGCACAAACACACGCACACACACACGCGCGCACACACACAGTTCAACTGATAACTAACTTAAGATGTGGTGGTGCATTTCATTTTATCCAACACATGACTTTTGCCAGCCACAGAAATGCCACAGAAATGCCACAGAAATGCTGCCGTGCCGGAAAATCATGCCAAACAACAGACATTAAATGATTTCAATGAAGCATAAGCTTATGTTATTAAACAGCGACTCTGCTCTGCGTGCTATTATCCAAATCAAATCCACAGATGGTCTTTGAACAGCCAATTGAATCTAATCGTCAATTGTTCTAAATAAAGGCGCTAGAGTGCCCTGCAGCAGATGAGGCAGATTTTACTCCATTTGCCATTCCATTACCCCCCAAAACTGGGAGACATAATCTTCCATTATTACGTCGCGCTCTAAACTCTCTCTAGCATTTACATTCCAAACGAGATGATTGGTTAAGTCAGAAAATTGACGTTTTGAACAAAACCATGGAGAGCTCCGTTTTTATGATTCATGCCACTTTTAGACGGTCTCCAGATAAAAGTCCCTGTCGCATTCGCAGTTTTTATTCACCTTTTACATGGAGACGCACATGTTGTACTGTGCATGCCATGCCATACTTTTTGTGTTTGTGTACATGATGGTTAACATTCGCCATCACTATAGTCGCTACAGTACATTTGTATGTGTAGGATGAGCGGGGCGAGGGAGTGCTTGCTCATTCTAGGAACTCCAAATATCACCTACGCCTCTGCATCAATGTAATAAACATATTAGGGATGCACCGATCCGGCTTTTTGGCATTCGATACCGATTCCGATACATGGGGGTCCAGTATCTGCCGATCCAGAGTACCGATCCGATACCCTATGTCTAATGTATAATGTAATGTATTTAATACATTATTATATTATATATAAAAATATAATATATTATTAACACGTGGATTAATAATATTGGTCAACCACGGCGATTTCTGAGGGTTTAACATTCTAAGTACAAATAAAAGCTGTGCAGTATTATGCACTTTCATAGTTTTTATTGATTTAATACGCAGATTACGTCTTTGGCCACTAGGGGGTTTTATTATTATTATGCCTATAATTATTATTTTTGGTTTATAATCCATAGTTACTATGCATAATAATATTATGCCTATAATTATTATAATAATTATTATTTTAGGTTTATAATCCATAGTTACTATGTATATTATTATTATTATTATTATTATACATAGTAACTATGGATTATAAACCAGCTAGGCCTACACATAAAAGGAAAGTTGTAAAGCACAACCACAATTTAATTTATTTCTGACGATAGTCAACCACATCATTTTGGTTTCTATTCCTTTTATAACTCTAGTTAATGTTCTATTCAGATATTATTCAATGCATCATTGCCAGCATTAGCCCCATATGTTCCCTCTCCCTACGCACATTCTGTAGCTACTGTGGGCCAGCATACTCAAACTACTATTATTATTTTAATATTCGGAATCCCCGCACGCACGCACGCACACACACACACACACACACACACACACACACACACACACACACACACCAACGATCCCTTTGCTGCAACGTTAGCTTGCTAGCCTAGCAATGTTGTGTAGGTAGGCTACTGTTGATAGCTTTAGCAGCTATCGCTAACATGAGGAACAGCAACAACAAGTAGGATGTAATTGAATGGAGGCTTTGGCAACTGTCCTCTTTGGCTCTCCGTGTTCATCGGATTCTTTATCTTACATAAAGAAATACGAGCGACCTGCTAAAAAAGTTAAGAACACAGCGGGGGGACACCCGGGACAGAAGTGACAGAACGACTCGAGACAGACTAGTGTAGTGCACAGTGACTGAGCGCAGCCCGAGCCCCTCCTCTCCCTCGAGGATCAGGAGGGAGAGGGCTGAGGGAGCGAGGGGGCTGTTTGACTGTGTGTGCGCACTGGGAAGGAGCATGTCTCAAGTTCCAACGGGAGAACGGAGCGGCATCTGACTGGATCGGATAATGGATCGGCCCATTGCCACCGATTCCCGATCTAGAATTTTAGCCTGGATCGGCGCCGATCTCCGATACGAGTATCGGATCGGCGCATCCCTAAAACATATGCGTTGCGAGTCAACGTGAGCCATGATGTCACAAGTTTAGCAGATTCAACATTTTGCCCGTTTACATGGAGACGAGAGAACGCTGTTCTCATCTAAAGGGACACCAGCAAACGATACTATATTTTGCCATTTTCTAAGAACACCGTTCTCGTGTAAAGACCACCTTAGAGTTATGAGCCGTGCTATTATCAATAGGTCATGCACAAAATCTGTGTGTGTGTGCTCAGTTGCCCACACAGCCATGCATTATTATACATACACACACATGCAGTCAATATTTTCAGCATGGCACGCACAAGCACACGCACACACACACAGTCATCCCGCCAATCAGCCAAACACTAATGAAGCCTCTGCACTCACCTTAGCGTGTGTGACTTACTAACTTACTGACTGACTGACTAGCCAGTTGACTGGCGGCTTACACAGGATTATAGCGCCAGGAGTGTTTCGTCAAATCAGCGAGGGAATGCAGTGTACACAGAGAGTGAGAGCAGCCGTGAGAGCATGCGATAGGGAGAGAGGAGAAAAACAAACAAGTAGTGGAGGAATGGGATGGTACAACGTCTGGGCGGAGTGTGTGCTGCTTTGTGTTGACAGGTGAAGTAATCATTAACTAATCCTGACCTAGCCAGGGATCACAGCAGTACACAGTAAAACCCCCTCAGTGTTCATGTTCACATTTCAAGAGTGCCTGTTTAGTCTATAAATGTCACTTCCACAGCTTTTAAAGGACATCTGAAACAGTGGTGAAAAAAACAACCAGTTCTGTGATCACGCACGACTCTCAGTCCACAATTAGAGTAGGTCTACCCTAGTAATTAGTTCTAATCCTTTTTATGCTTTCCTTTCTTCTTGTGAAGAAAGAATTTCTTATTTTCTCCTTTTACTGCGTTTGAAATGTATCATGTTGTTGTATGCTGTCCTCTCATGTCCTGTTATGTTAGTATTGTTTAGTGTTAACTGTCTGAGGACTAATGGAAATTAGCGTCACTGCTAAATCCGAAAAGTGTATTTACGCTATGTGATGTTGTAATGCTCTGTCCCGTCCAAACAAACCAATAAAGTAAAGTATTTAACTCTTAAGATTGTGCAAATGTAACACTAGAATTTCGCGGCCGCTTTGCGGCCGCTCATCCCAGAGTTGTAGTAAACAAATGCACTGGCGGCGTGAGTGTGGAAGGGAGGCATTTTTGGTGGCAGTGCCAGTGTTTGGCGGGTGGTGTTGAGTTTTGGCGTTCTGCGCGATAGGAGGAGATAGGTCCCGAACACTGCGAAGGTAAGTGTGTGACGTCACTGCCGTGTGAGTGTGTGTGGGTGTAGTGTGTAAGATGGTGTTGTGGGTGTTGCAATAGTGACGTAGCTGTTGTGGCTTTGGGTTTCTTGCCATGTGTTGGGTACAAGTTCTCACTTGTTATTATAGATATGCAGGTCCATTTAAATTTGGCTACATCTGGACAGTGCTGAGTTGTAAATGAATCAAATCAGATTCAGAGAATAGAATATTATTAGTGAGGATACACACAAATTAGAAAACAGAGAATATTAGGCAGATGGACTTTTTTCTTCAGGAAAGACAGGTGTAGAGAGACAGGGGTCATGATGATTCAGACCTACTGTATGTGACGTTAAGAATAGAGTTATTTGTCTTTCAGACTAGTTGTCTGGGCAGGTGTGTTTCAGAACACCAATTGTGTTTCAAACGTATATTTAAAAAGAAGTAACATCGATCTGGACTTGTGCTTCAAATGCCCATAACTCGGTGACTATGCTCTGATCAGTGAAATATAATTACCGTAGTATAAAATAGCCCAGACTTGCCAGAATGTTGTCTAAACTTTCTAAATTTGGAACTTTCTAAATTGTCATTTGTTGTTGTTTTGCAAGATGAATGTAGAATGCATCTCTCTCTCTCTCTCTCTCTCTGATTACCAGATGCCCACAGGCTGCCCAGCTTCATCGTACAACTACCTTCGTCACCATCTCAGCGATCTCAGTGCTGCTTGGAGCCCAGCGACTGGACAGTGGACGCCAGCTCATCATCCAAGAGGTCAGTGACCTGCCTGGAAGACTGAGGCTTGACACCGGGGCTCCACCGGGCACGTCAGCGTCACAGAATGTTGCCTTTTTAATCAATGAAGGGTGGCTCCACTGCCCGCGTTGCGTCGCGTCTCCGTCACCATTAAAATTCGTTTTTTGACGCACGCGACGGAGACGCAACGCGCCCGGTGGAGCCCTGGCGTGACTCAGTCACCAAGTTCTCAACCTCCCTCCATCACCACCTGATATATGCACGCAGTAAAATACCCACAAAGTTCATTTTGAAACAATTGGGTACAGTACATTCTTACACTCTCAGATTAAAGTGAGCATTCAGGATTTGCGTGTGCACAGAACGCCTCCGGCCACACACGCACTCGCACAGGCCGCAATAATAACTCCATACACACCCATTTCACATACCGCCATCCAATTGACACGCTCATTTAAGGCAAACTTTTGAAAATGCGTAAAAAATGTTTTGCGACTTCAGGAGAATTGGATTCAAACGCGCTTTTTCCTTTCAGCTCTCTTCTAATGTCATACCACATTACTAACATAAGTGTTCTTTTGCCTAAAAGCCGGTTGCTGAGAAAGTCACAGGGAAATTGTGGCACATTGCGTCACATCGCCATGCCTAGTGAGTGACCTTGTAGGTTGGCTATTTTAAACATTTCTTTTTGGAACATATTTCCAAAGAAATAAAAAATCTTTGCCTATAATGACATGCCCAAAATAGGGACGTCAGGGTTAAAATGACTAAACAGATGCATCATATCGGGCGTGTGTGTGCGCACGCACGCGCGCACATTAAGCATGTATAATCACACATAGACAGTACACTCGCTCACATGTAAGTGAGTGTATGCATGCACCATTAGTTCAATCATATTCCACTCTGTAGATCTCCTCATACAGGTATTTATGATGTAGCAAAATGTTAGTGCTGTATCACCACAGCATCGGACCCCAGGAAGAGGTGAAGGGAGAAGGGGGGGGGGGGGGCGTCTGTCCCTTCA
>NC_139700.1:13366017-13531017 GCF_964188405.1 Protomyctophum parallelum
AGAGAGGGACAGAGGGAGGGAGAGTATGTGTTCCAAAGAAAAAGGGAGGGAAAGAGAGAGAAGAGGGTAAACAGAGCAGAGCTGCATTCCTTTTCCTGCCTCATAATCATCTGGCAGAGAGAGAGAGAGAGAGAGAGAGAGAGAGAGGAGAGAGAGAGAGAGAGAGACAGAGAGTGTGGGACTGTGGGTGAGAGAGGAAGCAGAAAGATGCAGAGGACGAGAGACGGCAAAACAAAACTATGTACGCGAGATCTCTCTCTCCCTCTCTCTCTCCTGCCATGACCAGCTGTGTGCCAGTGTGTGTGTGTCTGTGCCAGTGTGTGTGTGCCAGTGTGTGTGTGTGTGTGTGTGTGTGCGTGCACACGTGAGAGAGTCCACAGACAGTCAACCTGCTGCTGCAAGCTCAGAGGTTCGCTCCCCTCCTCAATAAAGATGGAACTTACAGTAGGCTTTTTATTTTTATTTCACTGTGTAGGTTAACTCCTTGGACGCCAGGGGGCGGTAGAGCTATAGGTAGCAGGTGACAGCCGAATTTGCAATTGGCTGAAAGTGAAACTAAGGCCCAACAAGGCTAATCTAATATAGGTATGGTTTTGCACACTCAATTCAAAATTAACGTTCCAATTTTGGAGCTCTGGCTCATGGACTAAGAAGCTAAAAGAACTGAACCGTTCCCATTGGGAACCAAGCGGTGGAAAAGGGGTCTCAGTGTACTAGAGTCTAGACCAGTGGTTCCCAAAGTGGGGTCCGGAGACCCCCATGGGTCCTTGAGGCAGATTCAGGGGGTCCCGAGCTAAATAATAGTTTGGAACCAAATGGACCCTTATGGGTCTGTAACTCTGAGAGTGTACAAATGGAAACAAATGGGCCATAACGGGTCCATTTGGTTCCATTTGTACACTCTCAGAGTTAAATCAACATTGATTTTACAACATAAATTGGGGTCCCAGAGATAGAAATGTTATTAAAGATGGTTCCGTAGCCTAATGCATGTCAAACTGGGGGGTCTTTGAAATGAAACGGGTTGAGAATCTCTGCTAGAGCCGTAGAAATCTTCTCTTATGAGGGGTTTCCCTGTACTGGCATATCTTTTCAAATTAGTGTCTTTGCTAATTAGTGTCAATTTGGGAACCACTGTACTAGACACCCCGGATAAGACTGCCAAGACAAATAGCAGAGCCACATGCTCAAATGACCACTATGTTAATCTGTGCTGTAGGTCAAAGTCTAGATTTGTAATCTGGTTTCAAGAGAGAGTTTAAACAAACAGTCTCAGGGAGTTAATGTTTACAGGTTTGGCCTTCATTTAGAAAACCTTGCAGAGCTGCAGAACAATGACTCCATGAGCTCTGTTTAAATAGGAGAGGGTATTCCAGTCCACTCTCCTTTAAGCATTTTCATTCTTTACTGAGAAAGAAAGAGAGAGCAAAGAGGAGGCCCAGGGAAGAACGCTCTGGTAGTATATTGATATTACATGCAGCCCTATGACAGTGTAACACACACACAAAATATTATTTGAACTGGGAGTCCCCAGTTCAAATGTGATTATTTTTGGGGTCCCCAGTTCAAATGTGATTATTTTGGGGGTCCCCAGTTCAAATGTGATTATTTTGGGGTTCCCTAGTTCAAATGTGATCATTGTGGGAGAGAGAGAGAGAGAGAGAGAGAGAGAGAGAGAGACACACAGACAGACAGACAGACAGACAGACAGACAGACAGACAGACAGACAGACAGACAGACAGACAGACAGACAGACAGACAGACAGACAGAGATATGGGGTGTGTGAAAAGGATGACAAGGAGACAAGAGGAGGTGAACAGGAAGGTGAACCGTTCTCATGCTGCTTCTTTGTCAAACCTCAACTCCAGGCAAATCTAATTCTCTCTCTCTCCTTATACTGTGTGTTCATTTTTACACTAGGATAAATGAACAGCCATGGATCTTCTGTGTAGGTGAGAGTGAACAGTATGCCTCTCCTCTTGTTAGTCAGTGTGGGCAGAACAAGAGCTCAGGTACACAGTGTCTCTGCATATCTCTCGCTCTGTCTCTGTCTCTCACACACCTACACAGACACACGGTCACATCATACTGTACACTGTAAAATTGTCAAATCGTGTAGACAAGCGTGCATACATTTGCACAAGCACACAGCCTACTTGTGAAAAATACACGTACCTAATTGTTGTATACTCACACAGAGAATCACACAGCACACACCACAAAGACAATTGATATACGAGCTTGACCAACCATCTGTGCAGAAACGTGCAAAAGCACACATACAAGTGAATGAAGGACAACACACACACACACACACGTCACACACTGATGCTGCACTTCCATAAAAGCACATAGGGTACTAAGCAAAGTACTCATGTCTCGTGCACACAAAACACACATTAAACATTAAACATATGCACTATTATTAATAGACAAGCATCCATTCGTCATATAACTACTCCTTATGTGCGAATGTGCACACACGCACGCACGCACGCACGCACTCACGCTATTGAATCACGTCAGGGGATAAGATGCAGCAGCACGATCACACCCGTGGTTTGGCTTATCAGACACACACAGACTGCCCTCCCCTGAATTCACACACTCCCCTCCCCAAACCACAACCCTCCCCCCTCCCCACCCCCAATGCCAAGATTAACACCAGCTCCGTATTTCAGACAAAGTCTATAAAAGTCAGCTGTCGAGTCTGTCCTTCTGCTCTACTCTGATAAACAACTGTTTTAACTTCACCTACTGTGTGTATAGTATACCTCCTCATTTATATAGACCATCCGTCTTTCTTTTTAGGTGCTTTCTATCTCTCCATTTTTAGCCTCAATAGTAGCTGGAGCTCTAAGGACAGCTATGTTGGTTGTGGTGGGGTTTTTTTTGGGTCAGTCGGTCGGTGGGTCCATCTAATACTTTGGTTCCAAACGACAGGGTAAACTCCTCTGTGTTCATTTAACTCTCAGAAATGGAAGTTTATTATTATTATTTTAAATGATCAGAATCAGATTTAGTTTACTGTGAAGATATATAAATAAATGAATCTGCTGTGCTCCGTCGTCATGCTCCCAAGAGGATGACCCTACAGATTTTGGTGATCCCATATATGGCCTTTCCTCTGTCTAGTGCCACCGGGGACAAAAAGAAAATAAATCACACCGGTCTGAACTGAGTGGTACTGTACTGTACTGTACTGTACTGTACTGTACTGGCTTTCCTCCCTGGCGTGTGTGTGTGTGTGTGTGTGTGTGTGTGTGTGTGTGTGTGTGTGTGTGTGTGAGGCTGCAGTGACAACAGTGACACTTGGTGGTCAACAGACACTATTTCCGTACTCAGACACACATTGACACACATTGCTTGCTGTCTATGACTAGGAAAGCACCACTCAAAAATGTGTTCCTCCATTACTACTGTTTAATACGCCCTCTGCTGTTTACATCACATTAAACTTTTTATTATCCTTCCAATTTTTCAAAATAAAGGCGCTAGAGTGCCCAGCATAGGCAGCATGAGGCAGATTTTACTCTGAAAAGCCCCGCCTTCCATTTCCCCCCCAAACCAGGAGGTATAATTTAATTTCCATTACTACCTCGCGCTGTCACATCTGATCTCTCTCTAGAAGCGTTAATATTCCTAACAAGATGCCTGTTAAGTCAGAAATGAGGACAGAACATTGCCGTTGTGATCAAAACCATGGACAGCGACGTAGAGAGAATAGATAGTTTTGTCGGGCCGTAAACAAGGAAGTGAATGGCTGCGTGCATGCGTGAAACAAGGCACAAGGCGTTGCCTAGCAACAGCCCTGTCAAATAAAATGTATCTTAGCGATCCGGTTTTATATCATTATAAAAGACCCTAAGACGTCCCCACATGTCCTGGGACCTCTACGGGTGTAATTATAAAGACGTGTGGAGACATCTTGAGCACTTAAGTTGTTAAATGCATTTAAATTGTCACCAGTTTGAATCGATTTTAATCAATTTACGATAAATCGTTACATGCCTACTCCCAGGGGATGAGCCCTAAACCTTTTCTCCAGCACCATACTCCGGCCTTTACTTTGCACACATGTCGTCATAATCTATTAGGCAGATTACATAAGGATCCCTGATTCATCTCGTAATCTATTATTAGGCAGATCGCTGATTTTGGTGACCCCGCCCATTGGCCTTTGCTTTATAGCACAGGGCTACTCAACTTAAGCAGGGCCTGCGGGCCGCAGGTTGAGTAACACTGCTCTAGCATCACCTGTAAGGCTAAAAGTACACTTGTTTCCCATTTTGAGGCTTAGTTATAGCTTGTATATTTTATTACATTTCTCTTTAAAGCTTTGACTATTCTTTACCATGTGCTACTCATTCAATGAATACACTATACACTTTCAGGCCCTCACCCTTCAAATCAATAATCACTCTCCCCAGGTGCGTCTGTAGGAAATCAATGGGCTCTACTCACCGAATTTACTTTAGTGTGCAGTGGTTTTTCAAAAGGTTTTCAAAGTTTTTCATTTCAAGGACCCCATAACACTGAGACTCTGAGGGTCCATTTGGAGTTACAGACCCGTACAGGGCCATTTGGAACCCACCCAAGGACACTTTGAGACTCACTACTAGTGTATAAGATAAGATAAGATAAGATAAGATAATTTCCAGTGAGCCGACATGCACAATAGCAGCACCCTGACTCTGTTTGACCAGCATGGAACAGAGCCTTTATTAGTATCATTAACACTGACTCTGGTCAGAATGGAACAGAGTCTTCATTACTAGGCCTATCATCTGTAACACCTGTGAAGGAAGTAGGGAAGTGGCCCAAGTTCTTTCCAAAATGGTGTGTATGCAAAGTACCCATTCTGTCTCATTGTCTCTGTCAATCTATCCCTCTCTCTACATCACTACATCTAGCCATATATTCCAATCGGTCAATGTCTAGCCATGTTTCTCTCTGTTGACTCTCAAGCTCGTCTCGAGCACAAACGGACGGCTCTGTTAGTTTGAGGAGCCAGACAGCTGAATTAAACGGAGCCTGGAGTTCTGGCTCAAAACACAAGATGGCACAGTTACCATGGCAGTAGTCTCACATAGCCAGACCTTCAGAGTCTGGCTATGCGAGACTACTGTCAAGCCAGTGACAAATGTGGAAGAATAAAAAATACAGAGAAAGCAGATTAATTCATGTGTGCAATGTGCATGCATGTGTGTGTATATCTCTCTCTATATATATATATTATATATATATTTGGCATGTAACGATTCACTCAACTCACAATACGATTTGTTTTTTAAAATGTTATATAAATATATCTCCCCCCCCCCCCACCCGAGCTTTTTTCACATTTTTTATATGACTAAAGCTCACATTTCACATCACACACCATAATTCACTAGCCCCCGTAAAAACAATAAATCGATTCCTATCGTCTGGATTAATATCGATATGATATATCGTTACATGCCTAATATCTATATTAACAAGTGAGAACTTGTACCCAACACATGGCAAGAAACCCAAAGCCACAACAGCTACGTCGCTATTGCAACACCCACACACACTCACACGGCAGTGACGTCACACACTTACCTTCGCAGTGTTCGGGACCTATCTCCTCCTATCGCGCCCAACGCCAACACTCGACACCACCCGCCAAACACTGGTCATTGCAGTGCCACCAAAGATGCCTCCCGTCATTGCATTTGTTTACTACAAACATTATCGCCCCAAGCACCCACACCCCTGGAACACTGTTGCCCTTTCACCACGCTAAATTCGCCAGGTCTATGCAAGTGAGCACAAATTACATGTGAGAAAATTCATTCACAAGCCCACAAATGCCATTCAACACACACTACGACTCGCTTACAATTCGCAAACCTGGCAACACTGCCCTGTCTTCTAATAGGCCTACACTAGCTCTCAGAATCTGATTCTGATCTCCCGCAGGAGAAGAGAAACGAGGAAGGAGAGGAATTTTCGCCTCACGATTTTGCTTATTCCTTCTAAATCTCTGTATATAATCTCTTAGTTACATCAACATTATACTTTGACAGTTTTTGGTTTGTGCCAAACTATTACAATTACACCGTTCGAATTCGCCATTTCGCCTGCCAGCCATACTGCCGAGTACATTTGATTGCGCACACACACACGCACGCCTGGAAGCCACGATCTCTCTCACGCCGCGCACGCACACGCACACGCACACGCACACACACGCACACACACACACACACACACACACACACACAGGAATAGCCGTGCAGCCTATACACGGTGGCAGCGAGACAGGACGTTATAATCTTGAGTTTCATTAAATAACTGTCTTTCTCCACACGTGCACGTGCGCACACAACATTATTCAAGTGAAATGCGTAACGCCAATATTGGGCTAATATAGGCTACCAATATGTGGGTAGCCTACAGGGATTTACCCACGGAATTAATATATATATATATATTCATCTATACCAGGGCTGCCCACACTTTCTTTTACTTCAGAGCTACTTTCAAAACGACCATGATAAAACTATCATCCCATTGTTACATAGTTACAAAATGTAATTGAGGCTACATACAGTGGTGTCCCGTTCGTCTGTACCAGGCTGACTTCTATAGGTTTTGAAAGGTACCTTTTTTTTTTTTTTTTTTTTTACCCAGGTAAGTAGCTGAGCACAGGTGCTCATTTTCAGCAACGCCCTGCACATCGAAACACACACACACACACACACACACACACACACACACACACACAAAATGTCATGTCAAAGGTACCTCTGGAAGCCACACCTCTGATGGGTCGGGTTTAGTCTTAACACATTGAGTACGCCGACTGCCTTCAAAATATAGGCTATAGAATACCGGAGGTGTCTGATCGCTTTTACTTTGAAAGCCATGAACCGGAAACACTTTCCTAAAAAAGTTGACTTTACAAAGTGACCTCAACATCCCCGATCATCTTAATATATTGTTTTACGCTCCAAAAAGCGTTCATATTTTGCGGGAGAGACGGATGAGGAGCAGAAAATAAGCGCCAGCATATCGCTCTATTCATCACCACGGAGAGCGCCCTGGATTAGGAGCTACGAGTCATTCTTTCCGTCTCGCTAACGTGGGAGTCAATAATAAGCTAATAGTTGCACTGAGCGTTAGCATACGGCAAGCGAAAAGCGAAATGCCAAAAAAATAAATAGGAAAAATTCTGAATATTAATATCTCGCCCCGCATCGCTGGGATGTCGCTAGGACGTCCTCAGACGTCCTTAGAACTCTACGTTCGGTATCCTATGACGTTCTCAGGCGTCCTACGTGCTGTAAGTGTTAAGGGGTGTGTTTTTTTCACCCACTGTGTAATACAATGAAAGGACGGTAGGTGGCAGTAGTACAGAGGCCTGTTTGAGCTGACAAGGCCTTTTTTATGTCAATCAATCAAGTCATCTCAGGTCATCTCAAGCGGCAGATGCAAAAATAGTTTTTTATATTAAAATTATATATATTTTTAGGGCCATGTCATGTGCTCTACCTGCAAAGCCTTTGTGATCTATAACTTTTGGGCACCGCTTAACGTCAGATCAGGGGTTTTGTCGGCCAGCGCCAAAAATGCTCCCCAACAGCATAATCGGAGCAAATACCGGGCAGTGTGTATGAGCCATAACGTGTTGACTACACTAATAAGGACACATAATAATAACTAATAACCCATCCGTTATTAGTCAACTCCCGCAATTTCCTTCTTCCCATGCGCGGCAACGTAACTCTGGGATGAGCGGCCGCGAAATTCTAGTATATATATACACACACACACACACACACACACACACACACACACACACACTGTACAAACACATCCCATCTCAACCATCTCTCACACGTGTGATCGTGCAAGACATGCATGGCGCATGCATGCATGCACAGACAAGACTCCAGCGAGTGGGTCATTTCATCAGATCCCTAGCTGCCTCGAGGCGTCTGCCTTGATGCCGTCCTGATTTTACACTTGCTGAAATTTGCCGATTTACAGCATGATGCGTGTGAGCTTGTAGATTGGCCGTAGATCGGCTGTAAAATGACTTATACTGGATCTCTTGTTCACTAGTCCCACATTTTAGTCTAGTTTTTTTTTTGTTGACGAAATTTCCAATATATTTAGTCTACGCTTTAGTCATCGTAGCTTAGTTTCATTTAGTTTCCGTTTAGTTTTTGTCAGTGAAAAAAGGTAGTCGACGAACATTTTTCATCGTGGTTTTAGTGGACAAAATCAACACTGGTGCTCATGACATGACCATGCTAAATATCTGGGACCCGTCTGTGCTGTGGCTCACCGATAGCACATGGCACATAAATAAGGCTTTTTAGTGCAGTGGTTTTCAACCAGTGGTCCTTGAGGGGGTTACAGGTGGTCCCCAGCTAAATGATGGAGAGTTGGTAACCAAATGGATCCTTATTAGAACTTTAACCCTTGAGTTGAATTATTGTAAAACATCTGCATTACTTAATTTACAAAAAGTTAACACAATTAGAGAATGTAAAATTCCGGAATCAGCACGAAACCGATGGAGTCTGTGTAGTCCGGGTAGGGAATGAGACATTACCCCAGGTGAAGGAGTTTAAGTATCTCGGGAGTTTTGTTCACGAGTGAGGGGAGGACGGAGAAGGAGGATCAGCCAGGGAATCAGAGCGGCAGGGGCGGTATTGCAGTCGCTGTACCGCACTGTTGTGAGGAAAAGAGAGCTGAGCATACGTTATACTCTCACCTATGGTCATGGAGTGTGGGTCATGACCGAAAGAATAAGGTTCTGAATACAAGCGGCCGAAATGAGTTTTCGCTGATGGGTGGCTGGCATCTCCCTTAGAGATAGGGTGAGAAGTTCAGTCACACGAGAGACTCGGTCTCGGAGTAGAGTCGCTACTTCTTCACTTGGAAAGGAGCAGGCTTAGGTGGTTCGGGCATCTGGTTAGGATGCCTCTCGAGCATCTCCCTAGGGAGGTCCTCGAGGCAGATCCCACTGGGAAGAAACCCCCGGGCAGACCAAGGATGAGATGAGATACATCGCCACACTGGCCTTGGAACGCCTCGGGGTCCCCCAGGAGGAAGTTACTCTGGAGAGAGAAGTCTGGAGCTCTCTGGTGAAGCCGTTGCCCCGCGACCCGACTACGGATAAGCTGGTTGAAGATGGATGGATCAACGTTTGCCTGCTGTTTCTCCTAATGGTACCAACATCAATGGAATTGTGGACAAAATCCTATGCAATAGTGCTGCCGTAATTGTCCAAAAATTGGATTCGGATATTCGTTTTAAAAACCCACGTGGATTCGAGCAATTCGACCCATTCGGATTTCGGATTTCAATTCGAGCCATTCGGATTTATTAATAATTATATTTACACCAATACAACCTGAGACATAACATTTAAGATTGCATTGCTGGCGCAACTCTCTCTCCGCGCATTGGTGCTGCTGAAAAGCGAGTTGGAACACAACGCATGCATTCTCCTTTCTCCAGTAAAACTTTTTTTTTTCTTAAATGAGCAATCCTACCACACAGCCTTATCAAAACGAGGCACGGAGGCAGTATTAATTCACAGAACAGAACACTGCATTGCTGCTGCTGCCGGACCCGGCACCATGCACATTTCATCCTTACGCATTTTATTTATCTTCTTATAATTTCCTGAAGGATAAAGTCGCTTCATGATTCTCCCGTCTGTCCGAAACAACACCGACCCAGATTCTGATCACTAGATACGCTGTTGACGGAAGATTTCACCATTCTGAGCAGCGTACACTCATTGCGCAAAGAACGTAAAAGGCTCCCGCGGCCCCGCCCGCCCTGTGCTCACTACGCAGGCTGCGCTGCTAGGAAGAGTACGAGGCAGAGCTGATTTATTCTTTAATGTATGCCGGTGTCGGCGTGTCGCGTGGCAAATATAACTAATCTACAAGCTCACAAGTCACAACGTGTCGCTTACCCATGGCACCGTCTCGCGAAAACTAATAATAATAATAAAAGATATATTATTTTTATTATTATTTTTAATTTGAACCTTAATTTTATATATTCGGTTATTAAATTTTTTTTTGATTCGAAAATATATTCAGATATAGAATATTCGTTGGCAGCTCTACTATGCAACAGTTCCAACATTTTCAAAGTTTTGGGTCTGAGACTAAGAGGCATAGGGCTGGATTTTGAAGATCCGTTTTACAATGGGGTAATACATAAATTGCCCTCGCTCTGCGCACAATCGTATTATGAAAGGCATATCGGCCCGTGTTGAACGCACACACATATGGCATACGGCGTTCCTGAATATTTTAGCATTGTGGGAGTGTCCATATGTTAATTATTTTCGCTTTGCGCAATTTGCTATTAAGCCCCTTGACCTAAAAACACTCAGCGCATAACGATTAGACGTGGGTCTGACCACCTCATAAACACAATAAGCACCGTTAGATTTTACACTTGAGCGGCTCTGAGAGGCTGCTGGAGTGTTGCCATGTCTGTTTATTATAAGCGGCTTCTTTTTCTGTAAAGTTGCTTGTAAATATTGGTAGTTGTACTAGTTGTGGTTGCTTTTCTTGTTTCTAAAGTGGTTATTTGGGCTTTTCTCCTAATGTTGTTTAAACCAGTGATCCTCACACAGCACATTCCCATGTAAAGGATCCCCAGATGAATGCATTTGCCCAACTAAGGACGGCTAATTTAATTAATTAAAATTTTCCAAGATTACTTTTGAAAATAGCAGATCTACCAGCTCACAATGCATCACATTCATTCATTAAAACTATGAACTCTGACTGCAGGGGGATATATAATGATCATTATAACAATGTGCAAGAACATATTTAAAAAGAAGGAAGAACTAAGTTTGCTTTCATATGCTGTATCACACCCGATTCAAGTCTTCTTCAATAAAATGCTACGAGCGAAGACCATATACATATACACAACAAATTCCAATCTGGCTTTAGGAAAGGCCACAGCACAGAAACAGCACTTGTAAAAGTAATGAATGATCTGAGGGTGTCTGCTGACAAGAAACATGTATCCGTTCTCTTACTTCTAGATTTAACGGCTGCATTTGACACGATTGATCACTCAATTTTAATACAGCGTCTGGAGCACTGGATAGGCCTGTCTGGTACGGCCCTGTCCTGGTTTTCCTCCTACCTATCAAACAGAAGTTACTTTGTCAATCTAGCCGAGTTTGACTCAGATAAACACGACATCAGTTCTGGTATTCCACAGGGCTCGATTCTTGGCCCTCTGCTTTTCTCCTTGTACATACTGCCACTGGGCGAACTCATTGCCAATCACGGAGTCAATTTTCATTTCTATGCTGATGATACCCAATTATATCTATCTGTGGCTCCAGATGATCCCTGTGCTTTAGACCCGCTGCTTACCTGTCTGTCTAGCATCAAATGTTGGATGAGTGAGAACTTTCTCAAGCTAAATGAGGACAAGACAGAAGTTCTCATAATCGGCTCTAGTGAGCAGAAAGAATCAATATTAAGCAGACTTGGCAACCTGACTGTAGACAGTAACAGTACAGTAAAGAACCTGGGGGTTATTATTGATTCCGAATTGAATTTTAATTCACACATTAATCATGTTACCAAGATTGCCTTTTTTCACCTTAGAAATATTGCACGAATCAGAGCCTATGTGTCCTTGGACGATGCAAAAACGCTAATCCACGCCTTTGTTTTCTCTCGGCTTGATTACTGCAATGCACTTTTTTCAGGACTGCCTAAGAAAACAACTGACAGATTACAACTTGTCCAAAATGCAGCAGCCAGAGTTTTAACTAGAACTAAGATGAGAGAACATATTACTCCAGTTTTGGCATCACTGCACTGGCTTCCGGTTGTTTTTAGGATTGATTTTAAAATTCTTTTACTTGTCTATAAAGCCCTCAATGGTCTCGCACCTTCCTACCTACATGACTGCTTGCCTGAATATGTCCCAAACCGCCCGCTAAGGTCTTCTACTGCTGGCCTGCTCGCTTTGCCTAAAAAAATGGCAACTAAAAAATACGGGGATGCAGCTTTTTGCTTCTACGGGCCATCGGCATGGAACAAGCTCCCTCTGTACCTTCGTCAGGCAGCCTCTGTAGACATTTTTAAAGCTCAGCTCAAGACCCACTTCTACAACATTGCCTTTAAGTGATCTTATATTTTGTGTTATTCATGTCCTCACTGTATTGCACTGCTTGTTTTTTAATGTCGTTGCCTTGCTTTTCTTTTATGCTTTGCTTTTATTTTATTCTCCATTGTTCTGTAAAGCACTTTGAGCTGCATTTGATGTCATGAAAGGTGCTATACAAATAAAGTTTTATTATTATTATTATTATTATATACCATCGGGGCCACCGGCACAGCATTAAGCAGCAGCATTCAACTCATTCCTTCATCATGACTTGAATGAAATAAAATATAATAAACGTTATTTTACTGGTGTTTTTCAATAGAAACAAATTATTTTGAGGCATAAAGGTGACAGCATGCAGTGCAATAGGAATAATTAACCCAAATGTGACAAAGTCATGTCATGTCTTCTATGGTGCCAGCCTGAAGAAATGTAATACCACGATCCCCAAAGTGCGCATTCCGTATGTGACATCAGCTGACTGGTAAAGAGAATAGTACGGACATGTTGATTGGGTACGTCTCAAACACGCCTTAAACACTCCCATGACTAATTCAAGGCCGTTTTGCGCACTCCACGGGGTGTCGAAAGCGCTTCATAACATGCTTAAAATTGCTATATGACTTTCCACACGCCCCCAGCTCTAAAAACTGTAATATTATTGGAACTGGATGATGGGACCCTTAATGTCGTCAAATGGTGGTCCGTGACTCAAAATATGACTAAATAATGGCCCTTGATATGAAAAGGTTGAAAACCACTGCTTTAGTCGTTACCGCAGCTTGGACCGGGATCGAACCCGTCCCCATAGGCCCATCCCGTCTTTCTCCTGCCCTTCCTGACTCCCTGATCTCTATCTCTATCTGAAATAAAGCATACAGTACAATGCCAAATATAAATCTTCCACAAAAAACAAAAAAAACATTCTGGGATCAATACTGCCAGCCGGCTGTTTCTGAATCATTCCTGCAGATTACATGGAAAACAAGAGCCGTCAGGGGGTTGTCAATTAGCCTGAGGCGTGACTGGTTACATGATGCAAGAAAATGAGACGGAACGGAATGGAAATAGAACATGTCACATCTCAGTGACGATTCTACCCCCTAGAGCAAAGTACTTGTATGCTGTATATAACGTGTAAAGCCAAACAATACTTGACAGCATTTCTCAAGATCTAATAGAGTCTGCATAGTCTGTCATGCGTTCTAGATATGCAGCACACTGTCTTGCTATAATATGTTAACTCGTCTACCGCCAGGGGGCAGTAGCGATCTTAATGAAAGTATTCCAAGTCGCCTCGGAAACAAGGAAGTCAATGTTGATCATATGGATTTTCGGGTAGAGCATCGTCTATTTCTCGCTTCAAATTTTTTCAAAAACATTCTTGAAAGCATGTTGTTTAGTTAAATGACATTGTGTGTTAGCTTACATGGCTGTCATGTTGGGTACAGCATAAAATCCAAGCAGCACAGCGGCTGCAGCCAGGTGCTCCGAGGCTTTGAGGCTGTCTGTTATAGAGCGGATCAGTCATTATCCAGAAATAACACACAACTGAACCTGGGGATTGACCAATGAGAGTTATGAGACTCAAGCATTCAACTAAGCCGTGTCCTGACGTACAGTACTGGGAGCGACAGTGCTTTTGTACAGCACCGTCATCCACCCATCAAATTGCAGTGTCTCTATTTTTTGAGCGAGGTTTTGCGGCCGTCTCGTCTCGCCAGCCCAAACTATTCCATTGGTCAAGATCAATAACACAAGGCAGCAATACTGTAGTTGCAGGTATTGCTGTGGTCATTACCTGCCTGCCACACACACACCCGAGAAAGAAGAGACGATAGAGAGAGAGAGACAGAGATAAAATGCAATTACATAAATACTATTTAAGTATTAAGTATTAATTGATGATAGTGATGATGATATAAGCATGGATTTAAAGTCACCATCTGACAATTCTAAAGCAATGTAATTGCGACCGTAGGTCGTCCGTCCGTTAGTCACCCACGCCTATGGTCACGCCTCGTGACATCACTGCTCCATATATGGTCACGACTTGTGACATCACACCTCGTGACATGTCACACTACCATATATGGCCATCTCCATGTATGAAGATCACGACACTGACCTCATCTAACCCTGGATAACCATACATGGAGAAGACCTAGATCTACATAGCCGGCTATCAACTCTACATCTGACATCAAACCTCAAACCATTAGATCTCCATATATGGAGCTGACCTGTTCTGACATTCCATATGTTGATCTGACACCCCATGCTAAAGCGCCAGCGCTCGCCCAGCAGTCTGCCATCACCCAGGCGGATTCTCTCAGGGCGTCTTACTGGTGATAAGCAAGGTGGATATTAACCAAGTTGTTATTTTATTTACTATAAAGGGCAGTGCAGTGGCTAGCCAAGTCCACATTTGTATTTTTTTCCCTTTACTGAGACAGTTTAGAAGGAAAGCAGAGCAAGAGAGGAGAAAAGATGGTAGTGGATGATCTAATGGGTACATGGATGGCATGCAGTGTGGTGACCACCACCAGTTAGGTCAGTGTGACAACGATAACCGCCTCACTTCCAAACCGAGGTTAACCACGGACATACGTGCATGGTTTTTCACCGCAGAAATACAAATCCCATACCACCACAGCCCTAGTTCCGAATGAAATATATACGGCAAAAAGGTATTTTATTGGTTCTGCACCGTTCTGGCTCTTTGTAACGTAGCCTATCAATCATACTACATACAGCTGTAGTATGATAGGCTGCTCTTCAAAAATCTTGTGGATTTCTAAGGGGGACTGAGGAGGTATTACAAAAAGTTAAAAATTGGAAATTAATTTTTAAGGCTCCGAGGGAAAATTAGGAAAATTCTTCCCGCAACAATCTTGCAGTCAGCAGCACCTCCCTATTGTTGTAAAATGTCACTTGGTTGTACAGTGAAGGTCACTGGCTGACGTATAATCGCTGGGTAATTTAGAAGAGCACAAGTGCTGAGTGAGGGGGTCTCGCCTCGCTGCCTTAAATGTCTCCCACGGCAACCTGAAAGACCAAGCAGTGTTTAAAAAGACATCTGTGGCCATCGTCTAAATGCCAGTGGCTGTGCCTCATGCATAATGCTTGTAATGCAGCGGGCCATTTATACACGGCAGCATGTTGAGGAATGTTACTTAAATATGACAAAAGTTAAATCAAATTAGATTATCATCATCGTCTGTCTGAATGTGTCTGTCTGTCTGTCAGAAACACAGCCGTATCTCCTCACTGCCTGCACCAATCGCTCCGACTTTTCACACAGGCATTGACCATAATAATATGGTGGTCTATATTGGTGGTTTTTCCAACTTAACAAATTATAAATTAATAATGAATTTATTAGTGAATTAAAAATGCGAAAAACCCAGGGTGCAGTACCCCCCGCGGCCACAAGGGTATATGGGTATTCGGCGCAATACCCGTATTGCGTCGAATATAAAGCCCAAACCACACCAAATGGTCGGGTTGGGACAAAAGTTTTAAATGTAGACCACACCAATGCAACTCATTGCAACTCAATGAGTTGCATTGGAGTGGTTTACCGTAAAAATTACTTTTTGTCCCAACCCGACCCTTTGGTGTGGTTTGGTTTCTAAGATGACTCCGACTATAAGATGACCCCCATTTTTCATGACTCATTTGTGGAAAATGAACATTGAATGTCAAATAGTCTAGTCCCCGATTATAATACGACGCCGTGTTTTAGGATAAAGAAAACGTAGTCTGATGTTCAGCACATGCTGACATCTTAATGTGTTAGGACAAAGTTTGTGTTAGCACATACACTAAAAGCTGGACATAGGAGGCCCTCAAAAATCACACCCGTGTGAAGTGAGGGGCGCTCTTATCATACGACATCATACATCATCTCATTCCGGCCAATCACAATTGGCGTCCTCTATTTTCTGTATTTATCCTCAATACGTACTTTGTTCAGCCAATCAAATCATTGCTATGGGGTGCTCAGCCAATCAAATCATCACTATGGGGTGCTCAGCCAATCAAATCATCGCTATGGGGTACAACAAGACAAAGCTGGGCATAGGAGGGGCTAGCGCACCTCAAAAATGTGTTTTGCAAAATAGTAATGTGTTGCTGCTAATAGTAATAATAATATGAAATAGATACCTTCCCTACTAAAGATTGCATCTGGTTCCATTCCAAAATCTCTATAGATTTCTAACCTGAACAGGTTTGTACCAGTTTCATGCTACATCTCTGCTTGTCTTTCTGAATGATATGTGACAATGATGGAGAACTTAACCACTGGCTCTGTGCATTCCTGAGCGTCCACAGAAAATGTCAGCACCCACGCATAGTCACATACCAGCTACAGCAGGCACTCAGCCCAGGCATCTCAAAGTGAGTGGTTAATATTTACCCATATTAAATCACCCTGTCGGAAGACTCCATGGCAATGCATATTGTCATTCTTGTCATTATCAACAGTCACAATTGCAGCTTTTTGCCAGATGTTGTTTTTGTGGCTTTCGCCTTTATTTTATATTTTTGAGTGGTGCAACCACTCCAAGGAACAGCAATGTCCGTGTTCACCTATGTGTTCACCTATGTGTCCGCCTATGTATGTGGCCATGAACACCAGAATGACTATTAGTACTATTAGTAGGGGCGCTGTTGTGCCAGAAACAGAGAGAGAGAGAGTGCTGCACTGAGAGAGAGAGAGAGAGAGAGAGAGAGAGAGAGCACCAATCAGTTCACACGGGTGTGATTTTTATGGAGGGACAGACAGTAGGCTGACAGGAAATGGGGAGAGAGATGGGGGGGAAGACATGCAGTAAAGGCCGCCGGGATCGGGCACACCCGCGGCACACTGCCAGACTGGATTACCAGCGAAGGTACCTGGACCACTGAGCCATGGCCCAAGCCAACGCGGAAGTGTTAACTCAGACTCTGCAACACCGCAGTATAACTCTACGGCAGTCGGCAGCTAATGTTAACTGGAGCTACAGAACAAGACACAGTGATTAAACCAACAAGACTCAAGAGCACGTCAGAGACGAATGCAAACAACGGCCGCAAGGTTGTCACAGAGAAACATACGTTTAAAAAAGGGGAAAGAAAACAAAAAACAGGGGGACAGATGCACAACGGAGAGCGCTTGTTTCACCTGGCAGTTAATTATTTCTAGTCTGGAGAAAATATACTAACTTTAACTTTAACTTACCCACTTACAAAGCTACTGTGGTCCATTCCCTTTAACCCCAGAATGTATACATGTGTATCTACACATCTGGTTGAGAGTTGCTTAGTTGGTCTTCCATTTTATAGTCTGAATCTATTTAAAAACAAACATCACACCCGTGTGAAGTGAGGGGCGCTATTATCACCGTACATCATCATGGCGTAAAATAGATACTATGCCTATATTTGCTCAGACACTGACGTAAAATTCTCCATTCATTGTCAATGGGAATTTAATGTTTGTGTAGGACGAGGTTTAACAGCTGAATATAGGAGGGGTTAGCGCCCCTCAAAAACACTGTACACATTACTTTGAGAGGCTAACTCTTCCCTGAGAACAGTGAAAAATGCCTTGATGAAACGGACCATCCTCACACAGGTGCGATCATAATTGTGATAGAATGGATGCACCCCAACATGCTTGCCTCAGACAGGCAGGCACGCCTTTTACCACAATTAATTTACACTGACATGTGCCGACATACAATGTGCTGACATACGCAATCAAAACAAATTAACTTTTTCAAACAACTCTACACCCATCCCAGGAAAAACATTTTCTGCAAAACAGGGCATACACTCCATACATAGATAATATTGTCACCCACTCTAACCACGAAGCCATCTGCCTTGCTGAGATTACTATTTGATCCAAAGAGAATGGATTCAGTTTTTCCCAGGTGTAAAGATAGTTTGTTATCAGCGAGCCAGGTGCAGATTCTACTGAGTTCAGAGCTACGGGCCTTTTCAACCTGCAGTTTGTTCCTTGTAATTTACAAGGTTTATGAAGTATAAGCGCTGGTCATAATGCATTGTAAAGACAGTGTGAAAGCACATTATAACTATGATACTCAAATCCATTAAGTGTTCAAAGTCCAGGTTGTGTGGGTGAATGTCATGAAACCTTTAAGACCAAGAAAAGGTTTAGGCATGTGAAAGTCCCATTGTAAATAAGAGGCTCTCCACCTGTTGTATGGCCTGGCTAGCTTTGACAATGTGCTGATCACAAAATTAAAGCAGTCATATGCCTCCTGTCAGCCTAAATTAATCCTGTTTACTGTCAATATGTGTGTTTATTTGTTTATTCTTCAATGTACATTTAAACCCACATAGAGTAGTCAGATAGCACTACAAACACCTACAACTAGCATGGCTTGTGTGCGTACTTCTGTGAAGACAATGAGGCATGTATACTACAAACAGGGCTGACAATTTATGTCTGTGTGTGTGTGTGTGTGTGTGTGTGTGTGTGTGTGTGTGTGTGTGTGTGTGTGTGGTAGCCTTATATATGTTTTAATCGTTTCAATTTAAACGGGCCTCGAGCCTCCAAAAAAAAAAACGTAATAAAAATCACACCCGTGTGAACTGAGTGGTGCACCACATTTTGGTGGTCAAATGCGGAAGTGCAACCGAGTGCTCTATGTTAAAGCCCAGCTGCACGGGGTTTCCCGGTCATGAATCCACGGGTCCGCCTGTAGTCCCTCCTCTTACCACTAGGGCCCAGTGCTTCAACGTTGAAGAGCCTCACTGGGTCCTTGGTGTGCACTCACTGCACTAGCAGCGCTGAGAGTTGCGATTGCATTGCATCATTGTATAGCCTATGCAGCCTCCCAGTTATACCTTATACCAGTGGTCCTCAACAGGCGGACCGCGGTCCACGACCGGACTGTGGCACACCTCTCTGCGGACCCTGGATAAATGATAGAATAAAGAGAAAAGGCCTGGGCTGTGGCTCAGCGGTCCAGGCACCTTGGCTGGTAATCCAGTCTGGCAGTGTGCCGCGGGTTCGACTCCCGATCCCGACGGCCTTTACTGCATGTCACTAGCCTGGTTTATAAACCAGACTAATATCGCACGGATCCGCGGGATATTAGTCTGGGAGGCTCAGCTTGGATTTCATTTCCAGGGAAACATTTTCTCTTTGACGCAATTGGTCAGAGCTACTGTCAGTCAAAGGTCTCAAGCATTGAACGTCACTGTACCAAAGCCCGCCCATATTGCATACCGTGTCCCTATTGGGCGCACACGTTCTCGTGTGTAGAAAATGGGCGTACAATTGAGCCTCTCCAGACCGAAATCAGCCAACGGCTGATTCGGTCTGGTTTATTTATTTATTTATTTATTTTTTTAATATATTTTTTTTGCGGCTTACGCCTTTTATTGATTTTTTAAGGGACAGATAGTAGGCTGACAGGAAACGGGAGAGAGATGGGGGGATGACATGCGGTAAAGGCCGTGTCGGGTCCGGGAGTCGAACCCGCGGCACACCGCGACTGGATCACCAGTCCGGTGCCCAGACCGTTACGCTACGGCCTGGGCCTGGTCTGGTTTATTAACCAGGCTAGCATGTCACTCCCCCATCTCTCTCCCCATTTCCTGTCAGCCTACTGTCTGTCTCTCCATAAAAAATATAAAATAAAGGCGAAAGCCACAAAAAAACACAAAAGAAGAAAAGAAAAGTCACCGCAACCTTGAGTTGAATTCTCTGTTGTATTCGATCAATGCCGAGAAACGCAATTAGCACTCTGAATGTGGAGTGCGTGTGTGTGTATGTCATGATGACAATGTTGCGCTGACTGGCTCACTAGCAATTACACATTCACACATTCAGTTGAATGAACAAAATTTGATTTTTGGAGGTGAATAATGAATATTTGTCAAAGTGAAAAAATATATTACTCTGCCACCCCAGTATTCAGGGAATATTCGGGAAGAGACCCAGTTTGTATAGCTTGGTTTGACTGTACTAAACAGGCATAGTTGTTTCAAGGGGTGGGGGGCGAGGGAGCCAGCCCCACCCTGTGGGCCCGCGACCCGCAATTTCATTTGCATGCGCATGAGACTGGACCATGGTCTTATTCAAAAAATATTTGTGGACCTTCAGCATTTCTAGTTGAGGACCCCTGCCTTATACAGTCATTACAAGTAAAATAATTGTTTAATCAAGCTGATTTTGTGTATTTTTCTACTTGGCTGTGCTGTATGCTGTTCACACTTTGAAGTCCGATAATACACACTGCCACACAAAGGAAAAAAAAAAAAACATTTTTTTAAATAATTATTAATTATAAAAATCATGACGTCATGAACGTGTGGGTGGTGTGTGTGTGTGTGTGTGTGTGTGTGTGTGTGTGTGAGAGAGACAGTGACTTGTCCTGCTTCATATTGCACAACGTGATGAACAGGGGACAGCATTACACCACAAAACAGGAACAGCATGTAACCAGCAGGGAGCAACTCGAGATCAATGGAAGCAAGGGAAAAGGTACACTTGAAAAATAGTACATATAATTAGTCAGCATTTAGCTCCTACTGTTGCTTCGAGAAATAGGAGTTCAGCACAGCAGAGAAATATAGAAATCCCTTTATAACAAACAACATGAAACTGCAGCATTGCTTTAAATGAAGCCAAAGGTTTGGATGAACAGAAAAGGCAACATGTTTCTCTTCTTTAACAAGAGAGATTAGATGCAGAAAAAGTAGAACGCTGGTGGGAGAATGCTTGAAGCACTGTCTTGTTAATAACATATTTCAATGCAGATCTTTAATCTACCTGGTGGTGCGCCTCAGGTCCCATGTGGCAAATTCATACTCATGGAGGCTGACCGCCTTGGCTGTCCGCGGCCATGTGGCATGGCGCTTGATGGGCACGAGCTCATGACCCGAGCCTCGGTCTGGGTCGCGGCTGAAGCAGCTGCCCATCCTTCCACAACAAATGACGTTCCAAAATAGCAGTACAGTTAAAATGTTTCCTAATATGAAATATTAACCGGAGAACTGTCCTCTCCAATTAGCTTAGACATTTATTGGGCAATTCGGCACCCATTTAGAGACATTAAGTTTAGCGGAGTCAGGACAGTCTTTTGCATGTTAATTGCTTGACACACTTTTTCTTTATCCGGTTTTTCCACCATAATAATATTTGTCCTGCTACTCTGCTTTTCGAATTACACGTGGCTCTATGTTTTGATCAAAGCCACCAAAAATGCCATCAGAAACACAAAAGTTAGTTATTTCTATTATGCTCTTTATTCTTTCTTGCATCTTCTGAATCCTCTCCTCATGTCAAGAAAATATGTCTCCCCGCCTTTTCTCCCCGCTGGTCTCTCTGGTCTGTTTCTCCTGTTTGTTTTGTTCAGAGCGGTGTCAGCCCCTTCTCTGTCTCCTCTTGTCTCCTCTTGTCTCTCCAGCCCTGTCCTCCCTCGGCGCTGCCTGCCTCACATGATCCCCTCTCTCGGCTCAAATGCTAATGTGTGGCCTGCCCTGCAGCCCCCATAGCAGTCTCACATCTCCACTCCAGGATCAAAATTCCTGCCATCTCCCACAGAACAGCCAGACATTTTAACATGTGTTACAACATTGCATCAACAATTTTGTCACCTCCCCCCCCCCCCCCCGTCCTTCAATCCTTTTCTTTGTGAGTCCTCGTCTGTCTCTGCTCTGACTCTGTGCCCCCCGAGCCCTGTTCTTGTCTGTGGACAACAGGCATGTGCAGAAGCGCTGTGCCTGCCTACGCTCCAGTGCTGCGTGGGCTTGTCAACAAGCTTCCACACAATGTTTTCCATCGTATCCATAGTGACAAAGTCAGACTCATTAACACTTAGCCCGCTAGCATTTATTGAAAAATTTGGATCTAATTCACACCAGCATTTGAGCTCTTATTTTGAAAGGCACATTTCCAGTCTAACGGAAGTAGTATTATCCTAGGAAGCTGAACGGAGCCTGGACAGGCCTTGTTTACAATATGAATCCAAAACCGGGGCACTGTAGAGCTCCACATCGTCAAAGAAACGTTGTTTTGACCAAAAATGCCATCTGGGACAAGGAATAGGAGATACAGGCGATTGAAAGAAACAGATGGAATGGATTATTATGACGACAACATAGCTAGCTAAACGGCTAACGTAAGTAGCATTATGGCTCAATCGATCAAATGCACTATAAAAGCGCAATTGCCATTAAGCCTGCAGTTTCTATTAGCTTGGATTCCCCATCGATGATGTCACTGGTGGATGGGTTTCTGAACTGCCCACAGCCCTCCTATGAGACACAGAATGAGTAGAAAGAAATTGTGCCATTTTATCATGATCATTAGCGAGGACAAATTATATGAAGATAGGTTGAAAAGTGGTGAAGTGGTCCCGTAATCAAAACCTATTCTCGAGATGTGTTTTTTCTATTTTTCAAGCCCATCAGATATAGGCTAAATGTTTCCATAAAATACACGGCACGGTATGACAGTCAGTAGCAACTTTAAGCAACGACGGATACGGCAGTCGGCTACGGCAACCGGAAATGGATCAGTGCTCGATACATAAACCTGCTCTCCGTCGCAGCCCTTTCTACTACGGCAGAACCTACACTTCCACGTAGTGTCTACAACGCCATGTCATAACCATGTTTATTGAAATTATAGCCGTCATACATTTACACCGATTGCTCCATCACCTCTCTTATGCTGTGTAATGTGTTGGCACGCTCTGAATGAAGAAATAACACTAATACCATATGTCATATTAACTGTTTATTAAAACGGTTTTAGAATAACACAGATTTCTCCAGCACCTTCCTCTTTCCACTGCTGATCATGTCCAGCGCATGTAAGAATTAAGCAATATCGGCACCAACCTGCACATCTGGAGCAATTAGGGGTTTAGCGTCTTGCTCAAGGACACTTCGACACCAACTCTGGGGAGCGTAGGTCTTTCCCAGCGTGATTGTTTAGAGGCCCCTCAATATAGTCCGGACACACACCATTACCTGGCCTGGTGGAGATATCTACCCCGTTTCATTACACTGCACAACTGTACACAAATCTGTGTCAACACGACTCAACAGTGGTCCAACTGCAGACACTTAAATGATCAATCAACAAAATCTGTACAGTATTCTAGGCAGTAGGCAGGCTTTAAGACAATACAGGAAATATCCAGTAGAGGGCACCACAGATAGGCTACCATCTCTGCCTCTATTACCACAGTCCTGTACAGGTGGAGGAGGTTACAATATTGTTTTGGTAATGCGACTCCAGATAATATTTCAAATCCACAAGCCACAAAATATAACGAAATAAAGCACAGACTGCACCGTTTCAATTTGGCTTTTCTGTGCAATTACTAAAAACTGAGACGGATACGGTTACATTTCAGCTCACCGGGTAACAGGAAAAATCTGTCTTCAGTGTACAGTTTATAGTCTCGGGTGTCATGATGGTTAACATCCCAGGGAGGATACAATACAGAATACACTTTCACAATCTTCCTCCCTTTCTTTCAGTAAAACTAGGCTCCAGACTTCCCAAAACAAACTGGTCACCCCCCCGAACCCACCTCACCCCTGCCCACATTGACAGGCTGGAATGGCTTAGGGTCGACGACAGAGTACAGCATCTTGCAATGGGTCTGGTCCACACCCACAACACCAGAGGGAGTGCAACGAACCATGTACAACCCTGATTCGGCACAAACAAGGGACTAAATTATTTTCTGTTAATAAATATTTCAATCAATCAGTCTATCTCTCTCTTTCTATTCATTACTGTCTTTCTCCTTTTCTCCCTCTCTCCTGTTCTCAGATCTGTTGTCGGGGGAAGAGGATTAATTTAATACCACAGCCCTTGGGGAAGCTTAAATATTCAGCACATCCATTTTCAGTCTGCCAACTAACTTCACACAAAGTATGCATTTATGCGCCCGCCCGCACGCACGCACGCACGCACGCAGTCCTCAAATGACATTAAAAAGTGTGATCACACCAACGAGAGTTGGAAACAAAAGTAGAAAAAGACAAAAGGCAGGAAAGAGGATGGAGATCAGAGAGAGGGACAGAGGAAGACGGAAAGAAGCATGAGACGACCACAAAGAGTGTCACTGTATTAAAGACAAAAGGTGAATGAGAGGCAGAGAGAAAACTCCCACCTGTGTGAAGTGAGGGGCGCTCTCATCACCTTTATATCATCATATGACGTAAATTCTCCATTCATTGTCAATGGGAATTTAATGTTTGTGTAAGACAAAAATCTACACTAATAGATGAATATAGGAGGGGCTAGTTCCACTCAATAACAGACAGAGGGGGAAATAAGATTCAGTGGGTAGAGCAAGGCACAGAGGTTCTATTCCCTGTGCAACGCAGACGATAGAGATAGACAGAATGGCATTTAGATCAGTGGCACTGGCATTCTGGGAAAAGGGAACAGGTGTATGGGAGGTCTTTTAAGTCTACAAATATTATTTTATCTATAGATACTGTGGATGAAAGGTTAGAGTGAAGAACAATGTACACGACACACACACACGTGAACACAAAGGAAGTTCTCTCTCTCATATGCACGCACACGCGTGCGCACGCGCACACACACAATGCCCACATACATACAGTTCAATTATTAGCCAGTGGCAGACTTGTCTTGAACACATCCAATACTTTTCCCAGCAGCAGTGTGAATGAGTCAGCCAATAGCTGACTCATCGCTCTACCATTGTCAGTGAACACGACTGTACACACACAAACACACACCATAACCCTCCCTTTATGAGCCCTATACCTGTCCTGAAGCACAGCTTCCTGTGCTAAATCCCTCAAGCTACCATCCGGGACTTCTTCATTTTAATTTTTTTCCTCAACCAGGCCGAAGGCATGTTGGAGAGAGTATGTTTTGCACTCCGTGTGTGTGTGTGTGTGTGTGTGTGTGTGTGTGTGTGTGTGTGTCCGTCCTTCCTTCCTTTATTCCGTCCGTCCGTTACCAGTTAATCTCCGGCACCGTTGGCCCCATCCATGCCAAACTTTGCACACACACTCCCTGGATGCCAGCGATGAAACCTCTGCCCCAAATATCGCCAATAGCGCCACCATCAGGCCGATTTAGGCAAAACACATTCATGTAGATTACATTTTATCCATACATCACACAATTCGGTAATCGGTATACACGAAAATAGAGTTTCGGCAGCTACGTAGCCCTCACATCTAAAGTTCGGGCTGCTAAGTAGTTCTATATTCAATGTTTTCTAACATGTTCAATAATAGCGGATGTACAAGCTTGCAGCGCAATCACAAAATGTCAACAGATTAGGTTTACAGATTATCATTACAATGACTGTCAAAAATAATGTTTAACTTCTCTGGCTGTTTCTGAGAGCCTTCCTCAGACAAATGAAAAACAAGAAGAGCTTTTGTTTGCTATATAGGAGCTTTCTTCTCTCACAAGCCTTTACTTGGCTGCAAGGGAACTGTTGGTTCTCTGGTTTAACCACAGACAAACAAAGAGCTTTTCATTGGAAGACAAAGAAACACCATGCAGCCAAGTGAGAGCACAAACTGGACCTACAGTTTAAATACTTCCAGGTGATTTGCCTATCTTATCAAGCTTATTAGCATAGGCATATAGGGCGTTGCAGTGTGTGTGTGTGTGTGTGTGTGTGTGTGTGTGTGTGTGTGTGTGTGTGTGTGTGTGTGTGTGTGTGTGTGTGTGTGTGTGTACAACAGTGACACTTGGTGGTCAACCAAACGCTATTTCCGTACCCAGCCAACCAGGGACACACATTGCTGTCTATAGGGGTGGCTAGCACCACTCAAAAATAGCATGCATGTACCATGAATGCTCCACTGATAAAATAAAAAAAGAATATATATATATATATATATATATATATATATATATATAATCAGGTTTAAGCTGAGAAAATGGCAGAGAAGATGTGGAGAATATATGTTTAACTCTTGGGTCCTTAATTTTACACTCTCAAGAGTTATTGTTAAAGTCTACACAATTAAAGAATGTACAATAATCGTTATTTTGATCAACGATTGGTACAAACAAATAGGACACATGATATGAAAAGGGTTGAAAACCACTAAGTTTCATAAACA
This sequence comes from Protomyctophum parallelum, assembly GCF_964188405.1. NCBI lineage: Eukaryota > Metazoa > Chordata > Actinopteri > Myctophiformes > Myctophidae > Protomyctophum > Protomyctophum parallelum. Next base: position 13,392,288 of record NC_139700.1, read on the forward strand.
TGTGACTCTGCATGTATGTTTCATATAATTAAAAATGGTGGGAGATCTAAAAGTTAGAACACGAAAGTTGTTCGGCATGAGGAGACACATGTGTGTATCAAAGTTGTATTGCCGACGGTCAAATGATTCATGAGCTTTGCCTGTTCAAAGTTAGCATTATCAATTGAGCTAAAGCGCCACCCTTTGGCCAATGGTCGTGGGCTTCGTGTCACCACCGTTTGGCATGGCCCTCTACCATATTGAAAGTTTTGCAAAAAACGACTTCACAGTTAAGCCTTAACTGCTATGTTTAGCAGAAGGAGAAGAAGGAGGAGAAGAAGAATGAAACGGACAATAAGGGACCAAAGTCTCTCTCGGGCATGGTCCCTTAAAAAGCCATTTGGAAGAATGGGCATCAAGTCGTCTTTAATGCATCCACTCCAACATACAGGGTTATACTAAGCCTTATAAGTTTTAAGCCTTGCAAGTTCCTGCTTCTAACGTAATTGTAAGTGGCTTTGTGATAAGCTTCTTTGTCATGGTTTCATGATAGCATGATTGTGCTTACGCTGCCATTCACAGTGGCGGCGGCAGTGGCTCAGGGGTAGAGAAGTAGTAGTAGTAGCAGAGCGGTCGCTTGGGAATCGGAAGGTTCCCAGTTCGATCCCTGTGGGATCCCCCAGAGTTAGTGTCAGTGTCCTTGAGCAAGACTCTGAACCCCTAATTGCTCCCGATGTGCAGGTTGCTGTCTTGCATGATTTCCTCTGTCATTGGTGTGTGAATATGTGTGAATGGGTGAATGCAATGAACAATCTATGTAAAGGTGTATGAATGTGTGTGGATGGGTGAATGTAATGCACAATCTATGTAAAGGTGTATGAATGTGTGTGGATGGGTGAATGCAATGAACAATCTATGTAAAGGTGTATGAATGTAATGCACAATCTATGTAAAGGTGTATGAATGTGTGTGGATGGGTGAATGTAATGCACAATCTATGTAAAGGTGTATGAATGTGTGTGTGGATGGGTGAATGTAATGAACAATCTATGTAAAGGTGTATGAATGTAATGCACAATCTATGTAAAGGTGTATGAATGTGTGTGGATGGGTGAATGTAATGCACAATCTATGTAAAGGTGTATGAATGTGTGTGTGGATGGGTGAATGTAATGAACAATCTATGTAAAGGTGTATGAATGTAATGCACAATCTATGTAAAGGTGTATGAATGTGTGTGGATGGGTGAATGTAATGCACAATCTATGTAAAGGTGTATGAATGTGTGTGTGGATGGGTGAATGTAATGAACAATCTATGTAAAGGTGTATGAATGTAATGCACAATCTATGTAAAGGTGTATGAATGTGTGTGGATGGGTGAATGTAATGCACAATCTATGTAAAGGTGTATGAATGTGTGTGTGGATGGGTGAATGTAATGCACAATCTATGTAAAGGTGTATGAATGTGTGTGTGGATGGGTGAATGTAATGCATCTATGTAAAGTGTCTTGGATTAAAGCGCTATATAAATGCAACAATTCCCATTTATATTAAAAATATCCCTGCATAACTAATTACACATTTCTCCGAGGTACTGCAGACAATGCGTCTCACCGGTGCCAGAAGAGCCACAATGTTTGATGTATGAAGGCGAGTGTCGCAATACTTAACACTCGATATCGGAGCAATCAATTAATATATTTTTTTTTATCAAATGTATCAGTCAAGTAAATTAGATTTCAATCATAATGAGGGCAGAAACTAGAAAAAGTGCCCTTCGGGGGCATTTGCATTTGTGGATGTTTGGACAAAATGTGTAGGAGTAATATATGAAAAATCAAACAGATCTATGTTGAACACAAGACTATGGAGATACTGTATACCGATTTGCGTCATGTATGGATGGATAAAATCTGTACGAGTAATATAAGTTGGCCTCATGATGGCGCTATAACAGGTAGATGTGGAAAATGCAGGGCAAAGGTTTTTCCTTGGCCTCTAGGGAGTGTGCATACAAAGATGTACACAGATTGGTGCAGTTAGAGGTGAAAACATGAATTGGCCTGTTATAGCACCAACATGAGGCTGATTGGAATTTTTGTAAGTGGCATTTCTTCCTCGGCCTAGTAGTGGGAATGTGTGTGCATAATTTCAAAGAAAGCGCACACTGTGTTCATATGGGGATGGAATATGGAGATCACATGACTATAGAGATAATGTATACCAATTTGCGTGATGTATGGCTAAAATGTGTATGAGTAATATAAAGAAATGTGAAAACCGGCCTCATGGTGGCGCTATAACAGGCCGTTGAGGCAGAGGTTCGTCGTTGGGATCCAGGGAGTATGTATGCACAGTTTGGCATCGGTCAGGCTAAAGGTGCCGGAGATTAGCTGTAGACGGACGGACGGAGTGCAGAACATACTCTCTCCCCATGCCTTCGGCCTGGTGTAGACAATAAAATTACCTCGACTTTTCTCCCACTGCATTTGCTCTGAAAACAGAATGTTCTAAAGAGGTCATAAACAACTGTGTCCTGGATGTTCTGTGTGTTTGGGTCTCATTCCAGCCAAACACTAAACAAGATAATTTCCCCCAATTAAGACTAATTAACTAAATCAACTGGTGTAGCAATTGACCATATGCAGACCACATCCATCTTGCCACTTTGCCAGCAAGGTGCTAACTAGGTGCAACTTCCCATTGACAGCCCATTCATCCAAACAAATGTCCCATCTGATAATTAACACAATCCCTCCCGCCACAAGGGCAGGGATCGTGAGGCCAGTGAGTGACCAGGCCAAATGCGCGGAATACCAAAGTAGAAGAAGAAACCCTCTGCAACCAAGGTTTATTAAAATCAGGTTAGGAAGCGAAGACCGTACGGTGGACTCCATGTTGCTCCCTGGAAGGAAAGAAACATGCGCAATTGAGACCAGGAAGTTGTACATGCACAAATAGATATGGCACAAATGGCCAGGCAGATGGGGTGATTCTACTGAAAGGAGAGATGCTTGTACATATGTCACATCCGACTAGCATTACTGTCTGTGTGATGATCCATGCTGGGATTTACTTATCCACTTGCTGTTAAAACTTTAATATAAAATGTAAAATGCAATGACGTGACATGATATGTACAAGCATCCCTCCTTTCAGTGGTTTAATTTTTTATTTTTTATTTGCGTGCAAATATAATAGGTACAAGCATTCCTTTGTCCCTCTGTCAATCACACTCCTTAACAGAGTCCTTGCAGAGGGCAGACAGGGTATGGGAAGGAGGGTTTGAGGTGATGCTCTTCTTTTTGCACTAGGTATGTCAGCATGTGTGTTAATTAAATTTTGTCACTGTGTACCTCTACTGTTTGTATTGTATTGTAGCCTACTAGCCTAACACTAAAACATTCCAGGGGACTAAAATGTGACTAAGTTAAAACTATTCAAAAGACTATGAATAAAACTAAAATCAAAATTGGCTGTCAAAATCAACACTGCACATACATACACACACACACACACACGCTCCTATACCGCATGCAATTTGAACCAAAGGAGAGTCTAGAACAGGGGTGGGCAACTTTGACGATGGAGAGGGCCACTATATTTCCACACTCCCTCCAGAGGGCCACATTGCATATTACTGTTGTAGTAAAAATAGCCGATCTACAAGCTCAAACGACAGTTTTAGTGTTAGGCTAGTTTTAGTCGACTAAATATCATAAGATTTTAGTTGACTAAATCTACAGTTGATTTAGGCGACTAAAATGTTATTTTGATGGGCATTGATGCCATTGTAATGGTTTTACACTTGCTGAAAATAGCAGATCTACAAGCTCACAACGTAGATCTGCTATTTTCAGCAAGCAACCAAGTGTAAAATGACCTTTTAGTCTCGTTTTTATTTGTTGACGAAATTGACAATATATTTAGTCTTAGTTTTAGTCATCATAGCTTAGTTTTCCTGTACTTTCCATTTAGTTTGTCAGTGAAAAAAAAGGTAGTCGACAAACATTTTTCGTCATAGTATTAGTCGACAAAAAACAACACTACGTGCGTGCATGCTAGTTTCTTTGGCAATGGCAGTAAGAAAAGTCTTTCTCCAATAAAGTAGAAAACTTATAGCCAACTAAAAGTTCAAGAATATAAATAATTCTTACATGAATTGTATATCTTGCCTTATTCTGGTAATAATAACTGCAGGGACTGCCATGGACAGAGGCAAAAGCCTAATTTATATTCCCACTCAAGCCACTAAAAGCTACTAAAAGCTGGGGGGAAAAGCACACAGAAATAATTTGGAAGCAGCTGGAGTGCCCTCGAGACTAGATAAAATTAGTCAGTTTGAACAGGCGCGCATTTTGATGTCTAAAATGTATAATAGCGTCTGTAGAGCGGTGGTTCCCACAGTGGGGTCCGGGGACCCCCAGGGATCCTTGAGGGAGTTCCAGGGGCTCCCCGCCTGATAGTTAGAAACCAAATGGACCCTTATGAGTCTGCAACTGAAGGGCCTCCCACACCGTCTGCAACGGCGCGCGTCAAAACAGCCGCCTCCGTTATTTTCAATGAACCTATCGCACACCGGCGGCGTCCGACGCGCGCTGACGCCTCGCCTGGCGCTCCGATACGCCACCGTTCTATTTTCCAGGCGTCGCTGCGCGGCAACGCCTGTGCCGCGTCGCTGCGCACCCGGTGTGTGTTGGGCTTCAGCGTGTACAAATGGAACCCCTCACAGTTAAATCAACATTGATTTCACAATATAAATTGGGGTCCCAGAGATAAATGGGGGGTACCATTTTCATAGATACAGGTACATTTTCATCTAATTTGTTTCTACAATGTTCTACTTTCAACTACAGGCTTCATTACAGACAGAAACCCAAGGGGTGCACCTGTCTTTCTGATGTCAATATGTTTTATTTTAATTGTTGGACACATTTTGGCACACAGCATCGAGAGATGAGTTACCACAGCCGATTAAATTAAAAAGGAAACAATTATAGGCCTTTGCTCCCTTAAAGGACAACTTCACCACTTTTCAACGTATGTTCAATTATAATTAGTCCTCAGCCCCTCACTAATGTTCATGATAAAATACCACAATCATTTTTCCTACTCTGTGTCTCATAGGAAGGCTGATTGCAGTTCAGAAACCCACCAGTGACATCATCGTTATAGGCTTTTTCTTTTTAAACATGAAAATATATATATATATTTAGATTTGTATTATCGTGAGAACGTTGGCTTCCATTTTCGCATTGCAATTTTTCAGGAATACAAAGCCAGCAGTTTCTATAGAGCGTTGCAGTCCCGCCCCCGACGAGGGCCCAGGAAATAATTTCCCGTTAATTTTCCCCATAGACTTTTCAAAAAGTATTTATTTAAAGACGTTTACGCTGCGGACAGAACCAACTCTTGTTGTGACAAATCACGACAATAAACACAATGTTTTGGGCAGGTCAAATAATTAGCAAGAAGAAAATAGTACAACACCTTTTCTTTTTAGTCCAAAACACATTCCAACCATGTTGCTCTTTTTGTTTTTTGTTTCCTGTAACATCTGCTTTATCCGCCGCAGCCCCTGAACAGATAATGTTTAAACCCCCAGGAGATGTTATAAAATGTAGCCTTAAAAGTCCACCACTACACAAGGATATTGGATAAGTCGTGGGGGGGGGGGGGGTCTTCATTCCTCCTGTACAAATAAAATACCCTTCAGAAGGAACACGTTGTCCCTCTTTCTCTGGAGGAAATCTTACTCTAAAAAAGGTTGGTGGACATCAAAGCATGGGGTTGAGGTACCTGCCGGCAGCTGTCATGGTGAAAACTATGTACCAATCTATGCATGCATACAGACAAAAACATGGGAAAACTCTTTCGAGTACAAATGTTACTTTTGTCTGTCACTCTTGACTCGGACACACAAATATTACTCGCACGCACGCACGCACGCTGCTAAATCCACATTGTATTGCATTAGTGATAATAAGCAATATAACAACATAATTGACATTATGCATCAGCTAAGAGCTAATGCAATTCCCGGCATTTTCACTGTGTGTTTTTATTTAACCCTTATGTAACCCGTAAAAACACATTGAGACAGAGCCTCTTTTTCAAGTGGAAACTGGTTTTCTAGTGGCAACTGGCCAAGTAAAGAGGCAGAAATAAAATTACAACTTCAAAGCTACATCGTACTGTACATGTAAATTACAGAACAGCCAATAATACATCCATAATACCCCGTAGTTCCTATAAAATATAATACAAAAAATCTCCAAAGTGAATCTTTAAGTCAGAGAGAAAATACAACATCAATAATAAATATGGAGGCCAATGCCCAGGCTACTACACAAAGTACACATCTACACATGTGCAGTTGTTGATTGTACATTCTGAGATGATCAATTTTAGTCTGGACTGCAGGTCGTTCCATGACCAAGGGCCAAAGAAAGCGAGACATTTTTTGCCCCACCTTGGATTTAGCCTGGTTAATAAACCAGACTAATATCGCACGGACCACGGGATATTAGTCTGGGGAGGCTCAGCTTGGATTTCATTTCCAGGGGAGCGGGTTGAAACATTTTCTCTTTGACGCAATTGGTCAGAGCTACTGTCAGTCAAAGGTCTCAAGCATTGAAAGTCACTGTACCAAAGCCCGCCCATATTGCATACCGTGTCCCGATTGGCCGCCCCATTTCTCTGGTGTAGGAAATGGGCGTACAATTGAGCCTCTCCAGACCGTAATCCGCCGGCATTTTTGCCAACGGCTGATTCGGTCTGGTTTATTAACCAGGCTACCTTGGATTTGACTGCTGCTACTACACACCGTAGTGTGTGTGTGTGTGTGTGTGTGTGTGTGTGTGTGTACTGTGTCTACCACCGATGGAACGTGTGTGCATGTCTCTTAGCAAATATAGCTTCGCTCAAACAGTTTAAAAGTGTGTGTGTTCGCGACATGGCGATAGGACAGGACTGCGTGCGTGAGGAACACCACAACAACACATGGACCGCAATGTACACACCAAGTCGCTGACAGGATGCGCACACGTCATCCCAGCTTAGTAAAATGTTAAAAGAAAAAATATTTAAGACGACCGTTGAGCCGATTCTACTCTATGTAATGCAATATCTAATGCAATATCTTCCCTTCTTCTCTGGAGTCCTGCCTCAAAGCAGACCAGAGGTAGAAAACTGTCGTTCCCTGATGTCATCGCTAGAGACACAGGCATCAGTAAGCAGGAACTGGGGATGGCAATGAAGGACCGGGAAGTCTGGCGTGTTATTGTGAAATCCACGATCTCGACCACAGTCGAAAAATGATGATGTTGTTAGTTTGGCTGTTCTTAACCCCCGGACAGTTATGGACTACATTAGTATCAATAAAGCAATAAGAAACAACAAGCTGTCTTGGTCGAAACACCTGACCAATATGTCCACCCAGGGGGCGGTCAGAAGCTTCCAGCACTGAGGAGAATGGCCAGTAGTAGTAATAATAATAATAATGGATTTCATTTTAATACCACTTTTCCAAGTACTCAAAGCGCTTTACAATGGGTTCATTCATTCATACATTGGGAGGTGAAGCGGCGAACAGTCGACGCCAGCGTCCTCACTTCCCTCATTCACACACCAATGGTGGCAAGCTAGCACTGAACAACTCATTGGAGGCAATGTGGGGTTCAGTGTCTTGCCCAAGGACACTTCGACATGTGGACAGGAGGAGCCAGGATTCGAACCGCCGACCCACGGATCATTGGACGACCTGCTACAAGCAGGTCAACCTGCTACAAGCTACAGGTGTGCAGTGTCATGAAGTATGCCTCACTCACCTGGATGCTGGCTGCACCTGCCACCTACACATCTTGGTCTACTGGACAATATTCAGAGGAAGGCCCTCAAAATAATTGGAGTTGACCAGGACAGTACACAACTCTGCGCTGCCTGCCGGCTGCCAGGACATCCACCATACGGCGAAACATCCGCCATGCTCCAATACATGCATGTTGGACAGAACCTTTCTCCACACTGCTGTCAGGGTGTGGTGGAACAGCCTACCAGAGCATCTAGTTGACTAGTTGACTCTAGTTGACGTCACAGAGAGAATGGCCTTTCTTGCCTTTAAACGAGTTCATAGACATCTCACACTCTCACACTGACTGTTTTGTTGATTTGTGATGACAATTACAACAACTGGCCATAGTTAGGCTATACAACAACCTATGCAATTTACAAACTAGAGAACCCCTTGGCTTGGGGGGGGGGGGGGGGCTTCAACCAAAATCCAGTGCAGAATGGATTGTGGATGAAACGCCCCTTTAAACAATGCAGGCGACAGCTAGGGTCATCTTGTGGTCAAACACCCTCATACCGCTAATCAGTTGAGAATTAGCAACAACAGGGCCATATTTAGCAGCTCCACGACCCACCATAGAACTTTCATCTTTTCACTTAAGCGTCGAAGGTATAGGTATGGAAACTTCAACTTGTTGCACACCCTCTCACTCCTAAAGCCAACATTAATAGAAATGCTTACTTTATGAAGTAGCTCGCCCCATCGTCCGTAAAGCCTTCCTCCCATCCCGCAGGTAAGTCTAAAAATATGAACAGGCAAAGGCAAGTTGGTGTCATTAAAGTTTGTTTCCAGGCCTGCTCTCTCTGTAAACACAATATAAATAGCAGCAGGTGAAAAGTAAACATGCACAATGCATTTAGCAGATAAGCCTGTTTAAAAACAAATGGCACACGGTTCGTTCTTAGTCTAGTAGTAGTCCGTACAGTCCATCTATCTATGTATCTATCTAATACATAGGAGGTTAGATTCTAACCTGAGCGAATCATGTGTCCGGAGTTGACAGGCTCCTCCGTCCGGGGATGGAGCCAGGTGGTGCTGCGGGTTTCATCGCTGTGTGTGTGTGTGTGTGTGTGTGTGTGTGTGTGTGTGTGTGTGTGTGTGTGTGTGTGTGTGTGTGTGTGTGTGTGTGTGTGTGTGTGTGTGTGTGTGGGAGAGGGAGAGAGAGAGAGAGAGAGCGAGAGCGAGAGAGAGAGCGAGAGAGAGAGAGGAAAGAAAAACACCTGTTACACCCAGCCAGAGGAAACAAACGCCAGCCAGCACTCAGTATAACTGGCGCCGTTAAACCATTAAAAAGCCGTTAACCGTTTAGTACCGAGTACCGACTCACTTGATGAAGAACACCCTGCCGTCCCCGCAGACGCCGTAGGACCAGCGCTCAGGTAGCGTGTCCCCCGGCCGGCTGAGGCTGAGCGGCGCCGCCATGATCACAATCCTGTTTTCATTCCCTCTCTCTCCATGGAGTCTCCAGGGAGCTCAGTGGGCAAAGAGCTAACTGCTGCTTAAAGGGGACGGCCCAGAGATAGACCACAATACCAAGGAACCAACTGTCAACATTTTTTGCCCGCCGACAGTAGGAAGAACAGAACTATTTCTTGTCTTTTATCCATTGCACAAAATAAGTTTCCGAAAGGAAAAATAAAGTTATTTGAAGTTGAAGGCAGATAGATAGATAGATAGATAGATAGATAGATAGATAGATAGATAGATAGATAGATAGATAGATAGATAGATAGATAGATAGATAGATAGATAGATAGGCTACTGATTAATTGATGATGCATTCATCATGATGAATCCATGTGAATCCATGTATGAGTTAACAATTAAACCATATATGAGTTAACAATTAATTAAGCGTTATTTACATGCATGAATTTGCCCGTTATGAGAAGGTGTTAACCTAACATCGAATCACGGAAAGAAAAGGCTGATGAGACACAATAGACTCAATGTGCAGAGTGCTGATTTAGCCCAATCTATGGGTGGTTCATGTGAAGATCGACTGCCCTAATGTGTCATCAGTGTCACAATGATTGGAAAAGCTTGCTGCAAGTTTAAGTAGCCTTGCATGAGTAGCCTGGCAGGAAGAGTGATACTGGTCATTTCATGTATTCTCCTAAAGGCTGGGGCGGCACCTGTCAATGGGGAGTGTTGGGCGGGAGGGGTAGGATGAAGGCTCTACTGTATGTCCTCCCGGTGAGGGTTCCTCACTGGCAGGTGTGTCAGTCAGATACATCAGCGGTGACAACACAGACATGTGTGTGGGGAGAAAGGGAGGGGGTAGGCCTACAAAATAATTGGCTACTCTATATAAAAAATAAATAAAACATTACGCTGTGCTATTCCTAGCCCCATGCAGGAATAAAACATTATTTGATGCAACCACTTCAAGGAACAGCAATGTCTGTCCCTATATGTATACGTCTGTCTGTTTAGGCCCTAAACATATGAATATTTCCAAAATTATTAACACTTTTGCACCCTAAACTTTAGGGTGCAAAAGTGTTAATAATTTTGGAAATATTCAAATTTGCCCGTTACGCACAAGATTGGTATCTCATGATGTATGTCATGAGAAAAACAATATGTGATCGGGATCGGTCCCAAAAAACAGAGAATCCCTATTTATTGTGTTTCCATCGTAAACTGTAAACTAAATCGTGCCACCAACCCATTTGATGCTTGGAGAGAACCAGGTGTTGGGTTGGGTGTATGGCGCTGTTGTTGGCATGCAGGTTTCCTAACCTGAACGTTGAAGTAACTAAAGCCTACAACAGTACAGTTCACATGCAACTTCAGTCCTTGTGACCAAAAATACTGTTGTTTTATATTTTAGACCAGGGACACCAGTGAGTGGAATTCAGTGATAGAATGCATACCGTTGTCTGGAGTTGAGATCCACACTGCCTGCCTTAGTTATAACACATATACACGCTGGTTGTGAGTCACTTCAGGAAGTATGAGCTCACTGGTGATGTGTAACGCACGCACGCACGCATGCACAGTTGCACACACACACACACACACACACACACACACACACACACAGAGTCAAACTGACTCCTTATCGTGCAGGCTTGTTGCAGCTTGCTTATGACAACAAGACAGCACGTTTTCCATCCAACCCCCCTCTCACAAGGCCTATATTATTTGAGTTCCTTCAACTTCCTTGACTAAAGTGGCTTGTTTTTCACCTTGCACAGATCCAGGAATTTCCCCTGTCCAAAGGCAGATGAGGACATTGAAGAAAATACGACAAAAAGAGTCACATGGACATTGAAGTGAAGGTATCATATGAAGCTTGGCATCCATATATGTATTTTGGGGTGAACATTTGGTGAAAATAGCAGATTTAAGCTCACAACGTACCACAACATTGTGACACATTCGTTGTGAGCTTTTATATCGGCAAAGCGTTTTGGTGTAGAGGAGAAAAAAAGGAGGGGGACCAAGTACAGACCCCTGGGGCTCTCTGATCAAAGAAGAATAGGGTATAAATCTAAGACAAAATTTGTATAATATGAATATACAAAACACAAATAAATATACTTTATTTACTATATAAAAGAATATTACACCAGCTGGAATGAAAAATATGTTTTTCATTGTTTTAGAGAATATCCGTGTCATAATGGCGACATAATTAACAATACATATCAAAAGTCCAATCTTAACTAGTGTCAAACAAAAACACAAAAAAACATGATTGATTACCGCCGGTATACAGACTAATTTCAATCAATAACATCACTGGCAGCTGTCAATCCCATCCCTGTTCCACACCGAGGTGATGCTAGACACTATAGTGAGCAGTGTTGGCGGCCCGGCAGTGTGTTATAGTGCACTGACTAGACCGTAGACCTTACCCGTTCTGAATATATGAACACCAAAGTATGTACAGTGTGGGTAATACTGATTGGAAGGGAATTGTCCTGCATGTCTCGCAATCGCAAATCGGATTTATCCCCCAAAAAGCATGTTTTTGCTATAAATGTTTTAGAATTCCGCAGTTGCGGCGCCCCCTATGGATGAAAATGGAATTGCTTTGGGCTCTCCGTTGATTTAACCACCCTCGACATGTGAATGAAATTTGGAGTGGATTCGACATTCCGTTGGTGATTTGTGTCATCGTTGATTAAACCACCCTCGACATGTGAATGAAATTTGGGGTGGATTCGACATTCCGTTGGTGATTTCTTGTAAAACAGGCCCCTCCCACTAACTTTGGACGCTGATTACAGCTGAACGATGCTATTGTACTACTGTACTACTACTGTAGGCCCTACAGTACGAGGAACAACAGTTTGCAAACAGTCTTGCATTGCCAGACTGTTGCCTCTCGCAATTTTCAAATGCTTCCATCATACAGTCTGGAGCAATGGAAGCTCTGATCATGAGTAAAATATAAATGCTTCCATCATACAGTCTGGAGCAATGGAAGCTCTGATCATGAGTAAAATATAAATGCTTCCGTCATACAGTCTGGAGCAACGGATACTCTGATCATGAGCAAAGTATAAATGCTTCCGTCATACAGTCTGGAGCAACGGATACTCTGATCATGAGCAAAGTATAAATGCTTCCGTCATACAGTCTGGAGCAACGGATACTCTGATCATGAGCAAAGTATAAATGCTTCCGTCATACAGTCTGGAGCAACGGAAACTCTGATCATGAGAAAAGTATAATGCTTCCGTGTGTGTGTGTGTGTGTGTGTGTGTGTGTGTGTGTGTGTGTGCGTGCGTGCGTGCGTGCGTGCGTGCGTGCGTGCGTGCGTGCGTGCGTGCGTGCGTGCGTGTGATTTCCTCCCTTTCTTTTCCATTAGGTTTTCTCTTTTTCTCACTCACAAACACACACTTCCTCAAAACATTACACTATTCTCTCTCATTTACACATACTGCACACACACACACACACACACACACACACACACACACACAATCACTGTATATGGATGTGCACGCTAGTGTGTGTGTGTTCCCTGACACAGCAGACTCAGGGAGAGGTCAGAGGAAGGTCATAAAAGAACGTCAGCAGATATAAACACAGAACTGCTAAAAAGACAGAACCAGAGAGGTGTGTTTTCTCTTATCTAGACGGTGCATGTGTGTGTGTGTGTGTGTGTGTGTGTGTGTGTGTGTGTGTGTGTGTGTGTGTGTGTGCGTGCGTGCGTATGTGCGTGCGTATGTGTGTGCGTATGTGTGTGCGTGCGTGTGTGTACAGTATGTGTCAGTGTTTGTTGACCATTGATTGAATACTTTATTAACAGTTTGCAGAAAAAAAGCACACACACACACACAAACATGCCAGTTTACATTTTCCACAACTCTAGACCATTTTCATGTCAAGGACCCCCAAATGATTATGTATTTGGCCCTCCCTTCTGAAAACATTGTATGCCAGGGCTCCCATACAAGATTTGCGTTGTTAACCGCATCGCATTTGAGCTTGTAGTTTGGCTATTTTCGATTTGGCGATGTGGGTTAAAGTGGTTCTTTTAGGTTTTATGACCTCAATTACACCCAAAAAACCTGAACTTTGAACATTCAGTGGATTTTCTGTGGTCTGAAGTTTTCTTTGGGGTTTGGAGCTACTTTTGAGCTACAATGAAAACAGGCAACACAGTGAAACAGTGACATCTGCTGGCAAATCCCATTGACATATATGGGATTTGCAGTAAGTGATGTATGGAGCCGAATCCAAGCCAATATTATCTGTGTGTTCGTAAAAGAAAATGCGTAAAAAAGAAATCTGTAAAAGAAAAATGCGTAAAAAAACAATCTGTAAAAGAAAAATGCGTAAAAAAACAATCTGTAAAAGAAAAATGCGTAAAAAAACAATCCGTAAAAAGAAAATGCGTAAAAAAACAATCTGTAAAATAAAAATGCGTAAAAAAACAATCTGTAAAAGAAAAATGTGTAATAAAACAATCTGTAAAAAGAAAATGCGTAATATATACGGATAGTGTTTTTTTGTGTTTGGACTTACGAACAGAAAAAATGCCAACCTCAGTTACAGATGTTTTTTTTGGTTCCTCAGTGAAATCACTGCCAAAAATCACATGACGGCTGAGAACCAATCACGTGAGGCCTTTTCCTCTACCCAATCAAAAAGCTCCATAAGTCTGCCTGGCAACTGAGGTTGCCATGTTTGTCTGGGGCTACGTTATAAGTATAAGTTTATGAGTTACAAGTTTAGCTATATATCCATATCTTGTCTTAAAACAAGTAAGACGCGCAAACGCGGGAAGCGAACGCAGCTCGTGTGTGTGTGGTTGTGTGTGTGTGTGTGTGTGTGTGTGTGTGTTTGTGTGTGCTACAGCTGCGCCCTGTGTGTGTGTGTGTGTGTGTGCTACAGCTGCGCCCTCTGGTGGCGGGCGGGTGGTGTCACAGCGGGACAGACACACAGACATGAGCAGCAGGGTCTCATAGTAAGTGGCTCACTGCGTTCGCAACAACCACTCAATGGCCAATTGACTAATTCATTATTTTAGTAGCCTATATTAAATAGGGGGGTCTCAAGGTTCGGGGACCCCCAGGGACCCCCCGGGACCCCCCCGGGGACCCCCAAATGGTAACTCTGTCATTTCTCAACCGTTTTGGACGGGGGTGGGCTCGTTGGCATCGTGTCGCCCCCCTGGGGGCGTCTTTGGGGTCTCAAGGTTCGGGGACCCCCAGGGACCCCTCGGGACCCCCCAGGGACCCTAAAATGGTAACTCTGTCATTTCTCAACCGTTTTGGACGGGGGTGGGCTCGTTGGAATCGTGTCGCCCCCTCTGGGGGCGTTCTCAGGGTTTGAGGTTTGGGGACCCCCCGGGACCCCCAAATGGTAACTCTTTCATTTCTCAACTGTTTTGGACGGGGGTGGGCTCGTTGGAATCGTGTCGCCTCCCTGGGGGCGTTCTCAGGGTTTTGGAGGTTCAGGGACCCCCCGTGGTAACAAGAAGACTCGCCCCGTTTCTGTTTTCCTCCCAGAAATTTCCCCAATGTGAGGGGTGGGAGAGGCTGGACAGCAGACGGCTGGACTTTGAATTTCTCTAACTATAAACTTTCATGACAGCAGACAGCCTAAGTACAAATATAATTTATGAAAATCTACTACATTGAAGTCTGTTCACAGAAGTTGTTGTAGGATATGTGGGGATTATCTGACGAGGTACCATTTGAGTGTGCAAAACCTTACATAATACTAAATTCTTTATAGGGTCAATATAAGTAAAATAATATAGCCTTTCTACAGGAGTATCTTTTTATATTTTTCCAAAAAGAATACAAACAGCCAATAGCATATTACAAAGTTATCCCCCTCACTGGGGAAAATTCCGGGAGGAAAAATGGGCAAGCACCGGGTCGAGTCTTCCGGTATTCCCCCCCGTGACCCCCCAGGGACCCCAAAATGCTAACTCTGTCATTTCTCAACCGTTTTGGACGGGGGTGGGCTTGTTGGAATCGTGTTGCCTCTCTGGGCGCATTATCAGGGTTTTGGAGGTTCGGGGACAACAGATTGTTGTTTTACGCATTTTCTTTTTACGGATTGTTTTTTTACGCATTTTTCTTTTACAGATTTCTTTTTTACGCATTTTCTTTTACGAACACACAGATAATATTGGCATGGATTCGGCTCCATAGTGGATCCACTCATAATTTCGATGCCACATGGGTCCGACACGTGGCATTGCGTGCGGTTAGGGTTGGGGACAAATTGGACAATGTTTGTCATGGAGCGAGTGAGCAAGCTTGCGTCAGTGGCACATCAACATAAATCTGAGTGCATTTCCTCTATCACAGTTTTAGTTATTTCTGGGTCTTGGCTCTCTTGAGTGGATGTTGTTATGTCCAAATAAATGACTCACCTAATGCATCCATTAGCTCGTATGTCTATGTGACATCTTCCTCCAAAAACAGCTAATGGATGGGTGCTCAAAACACCTTAGTGGTCAGGAGGTATAGCTACACGCACATCCCAGTAAATTCAACGGGAGCTTGAACAAAATAAATAAACTGAAAAAGGAGAAAGTCTGCACACCGTTTTAAAAGCTCACAAAAAAACTTTAATTACCAGAGCAGAAGAAAACATAATTTCGGCCTCCTTCTCCTTGCTCAAAAAACCTTTCATTCATACCATTAAGGCAGTAAATGATCCTGTTATATATACTATTCCTTACCCATTGTATGGACAATTTCCCCCCATAAATATAGGGGGGGCGACACGATTCCAACGAGCCCACCCCCGTCCAAAACGGTTGAGAAATGACAGAGTTACCATTTTGGGGTCCCTGGGGGGTCCCGTGGGGTCCCTGAACCTTGAGACCCCAAAGACGCCCACAGGGGGGTGACAAGATTCCAACGAGCCCACCCCCGTCCAAAACAGTTGAGAAATGACAGAGTTACCATTTGGGGGTCCCTGGGGGGTCCCCAGGGGTCCCCAAACCTTGAGACCCCCAAAGACGCCCCCAGGGGGGCGACACAATCACAACGAGCCCACCCCCGTCAAAAACGGTTGAGAAATGACAGAGTTACCATTTGGGGGTCCCCGGGGGGGTCCCGGGGGGTCCCTGGGGGTCCCTGGGGGTCCCTGAACCTTGAGACCCCCAAAGACGCCCCCAGGGGGGCGACAAGATTCCAACGAGCCCACCCCCGTCCAAAACATTTGAGAAATGACAGAGTTACCATTTGGGGGTCCCTGGGGGGTCCCCAGGGGTCCCCGAACCTTGAGACCCCCAAAGACGCCCCCAGGGGGGCGACACAATCACAACGAGCCCACCCCGTCAAAAACGGTTGAGAAATGACAGAGTTACCATTTGGGGGTCCCCGGGGGGGTCCCGGGGGGTCCCTGGGGGTCCCCGAACCTTGAGACCCCCCTATTTAATATAGGCTACTAAAATAATGAATTAGTCAATTGGCCATTGAGTGGTTGTTTTAAGACAAGATATGGATATATAGCTAAACTTGTAACTCATAAACTTATACTTATACTTATAACGTAGCCCCAGACAAACATGGCAACCTCAGTTGCCAGGCAGACTTATGGAGCTTTTTGATTGGGTAGAGGAAAAGGCCTCACGTGATTGGTTCTCAGCCGTCATGTGATTTTTGGCAGTGATTTCACTGGGGAACCAAAAAAACCATCTGTAACTGAGGTTGGCATTTTTTCCGTTCGTAAGTCCAAACACAAAAAAACACTATCCGTATATATTACGTATTTTCTTTTTACAGATTGTTTTATTACACATTTTTCTTTTACACATTGTTTTTTTACGCATTTTTCTTTTACACATTGTTTTTTTACGCATTTTTATTTTACAGATTGTTTTTTTACGCATTTTCTTTTTACGGATTGTTTTTTTACGCATTTTTCTTTTACAGATTGTTTTTTTTACGCATTTTTCTTTTACAGATTGTTTTTTTACGCATTTTCTTTTTACGGATAGTTTTTTTACGCAGATAATATTGGCATGGATTCGGCTCCATAGTGATGTCACTTACTGCCGGCAAATCAGAGCACCTGTTTGAGCCAGAAAACCCCAGATCACAGAAAATCTACTGAATGTTAAAAGTTCATGTTTTTTGGGTGCAATTGAGATTAGAAAACCTAAAAAAAATAAGAACAATTCCAAAACCTTTTTTTTAATGTCACAATCCCTTTAACAAAGTATGGCCAACTGGTTGACTTACTCACAGCATATGGTGGGGGTTGTATAATTAGGTCTATACTTCCATGTAGAATTATGGATGGGTTCCAAATATTCCTCATCACCTCCTACGAGAGATCTCTTACTCACTCATCTGTCTGTCATTCAAGTTTTTTACATGCGTGCGTACACACACACACACACACACACACACACACACACACACACACACACACACACACACACACACACACACACAGTTTCCTATTAAGCATATAGGACCTGCAGGTATGAGACAGAATTGCTCACTGTATCCAGGTGCCATACAGTATAAACGGTAATTTGACCAAATTCTCCAATCTGAGAGTTTTTAGCAGGAGGCGCCCTTCTCAATTCCTGCCAGCTCACAACATGCTATTTTTAGACTGAATGGTGTACTGCTGTGTGGCGACACAACGAGAGTATAGTCATATCACACTTTGTAATGCAACACCCACTGACTCTCAATTTGTATTCACTGGATTAATGTCTGTCTGTCTGTCTGTCTGTCTGTCTATATATCTACCGGTAGCTTCCCCTCTCTCTCTCTCTCTCTCTCTCTCTCTGAGAGAGACTGAAAGACTAAGAGAAAAAAGGGTTAAAAGATTGAATGGAATTTTATATCAAATCCAGAGAGTATGCCGGAGGCGAGTGGAATTTAAATATAGAATTCTCTCCCCATGTATCCGTCATGTGAAAGTGGAGTGTAGGTACACCTGGACAAATGGCAGAGGTCGCCAGGGAAACTGAAGGTCCCACAGCGTCGGTTCCCAGCCCCGGTCCAAGTGTCCCTGAGTACCATTTTGTGAGTTATAGGCTTACAATTACACACAAAATATGCATGTATCCTGGTCCTACACACTGCCTCCCTCTAGCCAGCCGGGTCACCTGATGGAGGGGAATAACGTGTTCCTTCCACACGCTGTATACGTCCAACCGGGGGAAACTCTCCCCTGTCAGGTGAAAAGAAGCGGCTTTGCATTGTTTTATACGTGTTGCCGGTGCTCACTAACATGTCCGTACACGGACAAATGTGTCTGTGGCAAAGACTTGGTGTTGTCCGTGGCAATTATTGATTTTCTGTTTTACTCACCATTATAATGTTCAATTTTTTATCATAACACCCACTTACTGAATGTCAAGTCTCCAGGTTTCTCTTATGTATGACAATTATTTACTATGACACTATGGCACATTAGGAGTCCACTAATACTAGTGGTTCTCAATTTAGACACCCTTAACACACCCTCTGAGAGAGTGTTCCATTTGAACACTCTCAGAGTTACAGCCCTATATTGTGGTCATTCAGGGCTATCTATTTATGTGTTTCTGGTAATATTATTGTCCTCTCATTTTGTATGTCCGTGGCAAAAATGACAAAAATGTCCACCACAAGCCAACATGGCGATGACCCCTGCTTGTTGAATGCAAGTGTCAACCATGCACTGAAAGTAGCAGATCTACAAGCGGTGAGCACAAGTAGTGAGCATGTATAGACTGAATACTTTCAGCTTTAGTGTTATAAGGTTAAAAATGGCAATGAATGCAATAGTCAGCCATTGCTTAATTGGCATAGCATATACTGTACCTAAAGGTGAAAATAACAGCTCTACAAGTTGACAAGTCATACATGTGAATCATTGAAATCTTTTAGGCTGGCTATTTCCTCTACTTTTCTAAATGTTTTTGAACCTTTTCACCTCATGCCAAAATGATTGGGACATGAGGTTGACGCCAGTTCAAAGCCATGCTGCATCCAGTCAGTGTCAGAGAAAAACCCAGTGTGAGGTGGAGAAGAGTGCTATGAAGAGAAGAATGAGGGAGGGAGGAAGATAAGATAAAAAGTTGGTAGAGAGAGAACTAAACACTTTCAACCTGGTCCCTATTTTGGGCATGTCATTATAGTCAAAACTTTGCAAAAATAGTAGACTAGTCTACAAGCTCACAAAATGTCATGTGATTTCATAGATCAACTATTGTTGCTATTTGCCTTATGAAGGGTGACGTGACAGCGACAGATTTGTACACACAGCCATTGGATTTGTTTTTAACAGGCTTCAGACGTGCCTCCGCATGAGACTCAGATCTGAACCCATTTGATTTGGCGTTAGGAACCCATTGCGTCTTTGCGACCGCATGCCCTTACTGACGTCCACACCAGGCACGGTTCGAACCAACAACCTTGCGCTTGAAAGGCATATTATGCTCTAACCACTATAGGGAACACACTGCCAACTCTTTGGACTCTTTTATCACTTGGAAGTAAGTCGGCACACAGTCGTAGCTCCCAATATTAAAGCTCTTTGAACTTGTATCACTTCTTCCCTTCTGTAGTTATACTTTCATCGGGTACATTATTTGAATAGTAGCTAGCTACACACAATTTTTACCTCCTTACATGATTTCCTGTTTTTTATATAGAAGTGTATATTTGTACGTCTCTAAATGTTCTGATGAATTGAAAAGGGTGGACCCTGACCGAGTGTAAATGCTTTATCAGTGTGTCGTCCACAGTTACAGTCTGTATTGAGTTGTGCTTTCTGCAAACTGTTCATTGAGGTGAATTTTTCAAAACAGAATACAAACAGTGAAATGTGTACACTTCAAGCTTCCACTACAGTGTGGATGAAAAATGAAAACAAGACATTACACATCAGGATAAAAGTAGGAATAAAAATAAGCAATAAGAAATCCTAGATATTTTCCATTATCTAAAAATAGTCATTAGCCAAGCCCATATACTTACGTTAGTGTTGCAAAAAGTACTCAAGTGTTTTACTAAAGTAAAAGTATAGCCTATCAATACTGCAATATAGAAATAGCCTACCTCGTTACAAGTAAAAGTCTGGAATTCAAAATTGACTTGAGTAAAAGTACAAAAGTATTGGTACCAAAACCTTTTTGAAATATTTTGACATTGCGATGCATTCTGAGCTTGTATCAGCTATTTTCAAATTGCCAAAATATATATAGGGCTGAAGATGTTTTCTAATCAAAAATGTCATAAGTAAATACTACCTAAATTTTTCAAATAATTGTAGTGGAGAAAAAGTAAAATATTTGTTTCTGAAATGCAGTGGCAGTGGTGTAAGTCTTACACCACTGCCAAAGAACCGCCACCAGCAGTCAACTGGACCATTTACTATGAAACTCTACTGCCCTCTACTGATATTAATTAAAATTAAACATATACCTTATATTTGTTTTATAGATCGGTCTATGAGGCTGTTATAAGCCTGATTATAGTTTGCCTCTGTGTGGCACTGAAAGTATAACCAATATAAAAGATCACAATACAATGCTGCATCAATTCTCCATGAGAAGCTTGAATATGGAGATCGTCTGATTGATTAAAGTATCTATTAACAGTTGAGAATTACTAAATTTTTAACCCACGATTTTTGTAACCCAGTTTTCTTTTCACCCAGTGCCAATTATCTAATGTAATCCTGGGTGCTACACTTCCTCTGCCAACCTGGGGGGCAGCGGACTGACCTCATGCCTCCTTCTATGCATGAGGAGTCCAAGCTGCTTCTTTTCACCTGACAGAGAGGAATTTCCCCGGCCGGACGTAGCGCATGGAAGGGACACGTTATTCCGACCAGTTCCTTTCCCCTCCATCAGGCGCCCCGGCTGGCCAGGGGGAGGTAGTTTTAGAGACCAGGATTACGGCATGTTTTTGTGAGGGTATCTACCCTAGGGGACACGGGGAGAACATGCAAACTCCACACAGAAAGGCCCTTTCGCCAACCCCCATCTCGGGTATGGGCACTGATGACGCGGAGGAGGGAACACGCCGCCAGTGCCCACAGCGTCCCCAGCGGGAATCGAACCCAGGACCTTCTAGCTGTGAGGCGACAGCACTACCAACTGTGCCACCGTGCCCCCAACAGTTGAGAATTACAGTACATTTCAAGCACAACTCAATACAAAACTGTTAACTGTGGACAGGACGACACCATAAAGTTTACAATAGGGTCCACCATTTTCAATTCATCAGAACATTTTAGAGACGTACAAAATATACACTTTTATATAGCCAAAAACAGGAAATCAAAGGAGGTAAAAAGGGGACAAAACATAAACAGTGAGAGGGAAAAAAGGGGTGGGTGGGGGATTCAGATTTTACGGGGGGCAGATCGAATTACAGCTGTCCGTATAGAGGGTATGCGCATGCATAAAGTGAATGGCAGATCGAGTGGCAAATCGAGTGGCAAAGTGAGTGACAAAGTGAATTTAACGTTGTTTAAAGTCATTTAATGCAATCAAATATGACTTTTCTGTTTGGATGTATGGGCTGTCAAGGCCAGAAAGTAGTTATTTTTGCCACTCAGTAGGCATTCCCGCATAACTTCCGGGTATGATGATGATGTCACACGCATACCCGCCCCGGTGCCCTTTGAGAGCAGTTTTGAGGAGTCAAGGGATTCGACATTTTGGTGGCATAGGAGCTAAATGAATTTAGTCCCTTGTTTAGTTGTTTGTGCCGAATCTGGGTTGCACATGGGTTGTTGAACTCCCGAGTCCCTCTGGTGTTGTGGGTGTGGAGTCTGTGGACTTTAGAGTTTACTAGTTTAGACACGTATAGTATCGGTATCTTGGTAGGAATCTTGTGGACCAAACCCATTGCAAGATGTTGTGATAACACATGATGTGGATAATCTAGCCTCACGTAGTTACCGCTGTTTCAGAGCCTCGTTCAGCATCTTAGTTGATGCTGATACAAACGATTTTTTAAATCTGATGTACTTCCACTTTGGTTCTTTGTATCTTCTCCCAGAGGGCAGAAGTACAAACTCGCCATTTAAAACATGGGTAACATCACTGACAATTTTTTGAGCCTGTTTTGATGTAGCCTGCTCATAAATAGACTGAAGAGAGGGGAGTTGTCTTACCCCTATGATCTTCCCTGCAGTCTGCACCAATCTGAACAATTTGGACCTCAGTTGCACTGAGAGATTACCGAACCAAACTGTGATGCCAAACCTGACCAGGCTTTCCAAGACTGCTCGATAGAACACTAACATAAATCTTTGGTCAACACCAAGAACCCTGAGACGTCGGAGGAAGTGCAGTCTTTGCTGTAGTTTACTACAGAGACTGTCAACATGTGTATTCCAAGTTAGTGAGTTGTCAATACAGATCCCCAAGTGACGAGACCTGTGAGATGGTCGAGTCATGGATGACCACAGGCCTGTGGTCACCAATACTCTTGGGGTCAAACACCATCTCCTGTGTCTTCTTAACATTAAGAATAAGGTGGCACGGTGGCACAGTTGGTAGTGCTGTCGCCTCACAGCTAGAAGGTCCCGGGTTCGATTCCCGCTCGGGACGCTGTGGGTACTGGTGGCGTGTTTCCTCCTCCGTGTCATCAGTGCCTTTATCCGACGGCGGGGTTGGCGAAAGGGCCTTTCTGTGTGGAGTTTGCATGTTCTCCCCGTGTCCCCTAGGGTAGGTACCCTCACAAAAAAACATGCAGTGATCCTGGTCACTAAACTGCCTCCCCCTGGCCAGCCGGGGTGCCTGATGGAGGGGAAAGGAACTGGTTGGAATAACGTGTTCCTTCCATGCGCTACGTCCAACCAGGGAAACTCCCCCCTGTCAGGTGAAAAGGAGCAACTTGGACACTCAGGCATAAAGGAAGCATGAGTTCAAGTCCGTTGCTCTCCCCTTGTCCCCCTTATATGGGGACTAGGTTGGTGGAGGGTGTGTAGAGCCCAGGATCACATTAGATGATTGACACAGGGGTGAAAAATGGGTTACAAAATCGTGGGATAAAAAATATATTAAAAAAAAAAAAGAATAAGGTGGTTGTCGTCACACCACTTTACAAAGTTCTGTACCTCTGAGAAGTAGTCAGATAAATCCCTATCCTTATCCAGAAGGGCTAAGATGGCAGTATCATCCGAAAATTTTATGATGTAATTGTTCGGGTTGCCACTTCTACACTCATTAGTGTACAGGGTAAAAAGGACAGGTGAGCTAACGCAGCCCTGGGGTGCTCCAGTACTCATGGTTCTGCGCTCTGACATAGTGCCATTCACACTGACCCTTTGTGTGCGTTTAGTTAGGAATGAATGGTAGCCTACCATCTAATAATAAGCGGATGGACATGTAGGTCCCTCAACCACTTTATTAATAGATGTGGATGTATTGTGTTAAATGCTGAGCTGAAATCTACAAGAAGTGTACAAGAAGATCTACAAGAAGTGTACAAGAAGTGTACAAGAAGAAGGTGTCAGTCTATTGTTAGTTTTTCAGAAGATTTAGAACTAAGGCATTTTTTGAATCTGCCTCTGGCTCTGGGTAATTTAGTGCAACTCTAGGCCGCAATTTCAAGTTGTTTAGAAGGAGCAACATGAATGATATACTAGGGCAGTGATTCTCAACCTTTTCGGGCCACGTCCCCCCAAAATAATCATATTTAACCCTAGAACACTAAACATGGGTTTAGTGTTGCGATTTTCACCCGGACGATTATATTCTTGCAATTTTCATAATGTTGCTGATGTCTGAGGTGGGTGGGTCTTTCAGTACCTTCATGATTCTCAGTGACATCATAGAATGTGGGTTTGTTTCCCTGCCCACATCCCTGTTTTTTCTATAGGCAGGTGTTCGGGTGAATTTCACCCGTGTTTAGTGATAGTGTTATAAAAAAAATCACATACACCCACAATGGACTTTTTTATTCACTGGACCAATCTCACATGTTTTAGGAATGGGTGGACCAAAGGATAAGTTCCTATCTTAATTTCTCTCATTTTTATGAATATTTAAAAATAATATGCACGTTTTTCACTGATTTTGCCCCCCCATGATAGATCCCCCCCCAGAAGAGTAGCTCAATTAAGTTGCTGGCTGCATTTCGAAACTGGCCTCTGTAAAATCTGAATCCCCCCCCCCCCCCCCCCCCCCCATTTTCCCTCACTGTATATTGTATCTTTTCCCTTTTTTGCTTCCCATATGATGAATTCCTGTTCTGTTCTTTACCTACAGAGAAATGTCTATTTGTATGTCTCTAAATGTTTGTATGTCTTTAAATGTTTTGATGAATTGAACAATGTGGACCCTGTTGTAAACAAGTGTAATGCTTAATTGGGTCGTCCACTCACAGTTGACAGTCCTTGTATTGAGTTTGTGCTTAAAATGTAATGTAAATTCTACAAACTGTTAATAAAGATTTCAATCAATCAATCAATTGCCATTCCTGTAGTTCAATATATTTTGATAATGGTGCAAACACTTAAATAAATAATCATATTTAAATTTAAATAATCATATTTAAATTGGGGACACCCCCAAAATGATCATATTTAAATTGGGACACCCCCCCCCCCCCCAAATAATAATCATATTTAAATTGCATGGGGACCCCCCACCCTGACAAGCATTTGGAATCGTAGGAGTTAATTTTCACAATATCTATGCATGTGCGTGCGCACGCACACGCACGCACACACACACACACACACAAACACACACACACACACACACACACACACACACACACACACACACACACACACACACACACACACACACACACACACACACACACACACACACACACAACCCAATGCATAATGTTTGTTAGAATAACAGAGATGTTGTTCAGTGGGCCATCACAAGATGGAGGCACAGTTCTGTGGAGAGCAGTCTGGTACAGAGGCATGGATTTTTATCTACATTCTAGAACTAGGACCTCAGTTAGGTAAACATTCATACACTTCATCCTAGACTCTATTAGATCGGTCTTTATTACTTGTTACTTGCGCAAGCAGAGCACGCAAGTAATAATTTCGCCCGGTCTCTGCCGCCGTGACAGCTGTCCCGCCATTCGATGTTTATGCAGAAAAACATCAAATCTGTGCCTGTTTTGCTGGGACCAAACGACCACAAATGACCATATCTCTTACGTCATCATTTAGAGCTAGTCATACGTATACTATATACACAAGTATTGTGCCTGATCTGCTGACCCCCAGAGGGTGTTCACTCTCCATTCCTACATGCTGCCACTCCTACATTGACTTCTAATTGTCGGAATGGTGGTATGCTTCATATTTGTAAACATCCCACCATTCCGACAGAACAAAGTCCCACCATTCCGACAGGGACCCGCGGCAGAAAAAGTCCCACCATTCCGACAGATCACTTTCACAACTATTTATTTATTTATTATTTATTATTTATATTTATATTTATATTTATATTTATATTTATATTTATATTTATTTTATTTATTTATTATTTTATTTATTTATTATTTTATTTATTTAAATAGTATTATTTATATTTATTTATTATTATTATTATTATTTTTTTATTATTATTATTATTTTTCTTTTTTTTTTATGGTTTATTGATTATAGTACAAATGGTTTACAACTATTTATTTATTATTTATTTATTGTTATTTATATTAATATAAATATTATTTTTTATATTTTTTATTTTATTTATTTATGTATTTATTTATTTTTTATTTATGGTTTATTGATTATAGTACAAATGGTTTACAACTATTTATGTATTATTTATTTATTTATTATTATTTATATTAATATAATATTATTTATATATATATATATATATATATATATATATATATTTTTTTTTATGGTTTATTGATTATAGTACAAATGGTTTATCCTGCTTGAATATTATCGAATGTAATAGCATGAATTACTCAATTGAATTATTAATTTAACTCTGAATTATATTCAGCTAGGATACAGTGTTTGATATTGATTGCCTATTCTATGCAACAGTGTTTGATCTCATGTTGATTACCTATTCTATGCAACAGTGTTTCATCTCATAATTAGTGCAGCAGAGTACTCTTTTTACTGCCTTGCTTAGATTGGTCAGTTCTTGATTGAATGTTTGTGATTGGTGCTCTTTTTCTTTGGTCAGTGTCATGTCAGTATCATGGTCAGTGTCATGTCAGTATCATGGTCAGTATCATGTCAGTGTCATGGCCGGTGTCATGGTCAGTGTCATGTCAGTTTCATGGTCAGTGTCATGTCAGTATCATGGTCAGTGTCATGTCAGTATCATGGTCAGTGTCATATCAGTATCATGGTCAGTGTCATGTCAGTATCATGGTCAGTGTCATGTCAGTATCATGGTCAGTGTCATGGTCAGTGTCATGTCAGTGTCATGGTCAGTGTCATGCCTGTATCATGGTCAGTGTCATGTCAGTATCATGGTCAGTATCATGTCAGTATCATGGTCAGTATCATGTCAGTGTCATGGTCAGTATCATGTCAGTATCATGGTCAGTATCATGTCAGTGTCATGGTCAGTATCATGTCAGTATCATGGTCAGTATCATGTCAGTGTCATGGTCAGTATCATGTCAGTATCATGGTCAGTATCATGTCAGTGTCATGGTCAGTATCATGTCAGTGTCATGGTCAGTATCATGTCAGTATCATGGTCAGTATCATGTCAGTGTCATGGTCAGTATCATGACAGTGTCATGGTCAGTATCATGTCAGTATCATGGTCAGTATCATGTCAGTGTCATGGTCAGTATCATGTCAGTGTCAAGGTCAGTGTCATGTCAGTATCATGGCTAAAATGTAATAAAAGCTCAATCAGCTCATATATTATAAAGACATTATTGCATTATGAAGTTTTATTACAGTATGAGTCGCCTATGTGGAGGTTCTTAATGTAACACATTATTACATTATAGAAAAATCTATTAAGTTATGTGCTCGTCTTTTAATTAAATTATGAGCTGATTATTACATTATAAGTTGCTACACACCCCTTAAAACATTGCCTTGAAAATACATTTAAGATTTGTGGACTGTCGGAATGGTGGGACTAAAATGTGTCGGAATGGGGGGATGTCGGAATGGCAACATGTCGGAATGGGGGCATGTCGGAATGGGGGGATGTCGGAATGGCAGCATGTAGGAATGGAGGGATGCACCCGGACCAGAGTATGTGGTGTGTATATGTATGACTAGCTCTTAATGATGACGTAAGAAATATGGTCATTTGTGTAATCTGGTCCCAGCAAACCAGGCACAGATTTGCTGTTTTCTTGCATAAACATCAAATGGCGGGACGGCTGTCACGGTTTTTGACGCAAAGTAACCACAGTATACCGCTAATCAACTTACAACTACATACTCTATATAGTATATGTATATGTATACGTATGTCTTACGTCATCATTGAGAGCTAGTCATACGTATACTATATACATAATCAGTAAAAAATAAAATAGCAAATTGTGCCTGATCTGCTGGGACCAGAGTACGTGGTGTGTATAAATAAATCCTAATGATGATAATTACCCAGAAGATGCACTTCATGTCTTTGCAGAGAATACATCTGTCGATGAACACAATAAGTACAAACTTGATAAATTGAATATTACAATTTATCATATAAAGGCAGAAGATAGTAGAAAAGAAAAAGACACACGACTATTTGATCTGGATTGCACAAAAAGGAAACTATCACAAACAGGAGGTTTACCAACTACACTCAGTATAGCAATTGGTGCACAAGTGATGTTGACTACTAATGTAATGGTATCTGATGGATTAGTCAACGGTATCAGAGGATTTGTTGAGTATATTGACTTTGGGAAAAACTGCACCTATGTTACAGTAATACTCGTTAAATTCCAAGACAAAGATGTTGGTCTTAATGCGAAGTCTACTAGTAACTATAAAAATTATCCAGAAGCAGTTCCAATCTACAGACATGAAGCTATCATTTTCCATGGAGGCAGAAGAACAGGATCAACAAATAGGTTTCAATTCCCGTTGACATTAGCTTGGGGATTAACTATTCATAAGGTTCAAGGTTTAACTATACAAGAGATTGTCGTATCTATGAAGGGCTCACATTTTAACCCGGGACAAGCCTATGTAGCATTCAGTAGAGTGAAAAGGATAAAAGATCTATATATACTTGACTTTAATCCTAAGAAGATCAAAGTAGATAAGAATGTAGAGAGAGAAATGATACGATTACGGCAATCACCTCTTGAAAATCCTAATATACGTAAGATAACTCAATTACCATTAAAACATTCATTAAAAATTTGATTATTGAACGTCAGAGGTTATCTAACACATTTAGAAGATATAAACTCAGATTCTCAACTCGAAATCTTGGATCTGATAGCTTTTACTGAAACACACTTAAAGAAAAATAATAACATTACTTTTAAATTAAAAACAACGAACACGAATTACAATACAATCAGGAATGACAGAGAAAAAGATATAGGTGGGGGAGTTATGTTTGCTATAAAAGAAGATATTTCCATTGAAATAATTCAAACTGAAAGCAGGATATTAGAAAAAGTAGAACACATATGTATACATGTAAAAGTGTATATATCATTCTTATGTACAGATCACCTAAAACAGACCTTTCGAAATTAAACACATTTCTCGAAAACATGGTAAAGTATCTATCATCTCCGACTTCTGCAATTATGATAATAGGAGATTTCAATGAAGACCATAATACTGAGATAGAAAGAAGTATAAAGTCCTACATGTCAAGATTAGGCTTTAAACAATTAAATACAAATCCAACTACAGATTACGGAAGTATTTTAGATCATGTATATTTTAACAAATGTGAAAGTATTATTACAGAAATTGAAGTTAGAGACACATATTACTCTGATCATGATTTAGTATTAATATCACTATAATCCAACATGAAATACATTTAAAACAATTGACAATTTGCAATAAGTAATACAATAATTATACTGTATAATATATTTTAATTCAGTTTATATACTTTTTTTTTCATCACATATCAATGATTTATTTTTCTTTGAAAATAAAGATAGAAACTTGAACCATACTTCATAATTCTAGGTGTTTACATGCATAAAGTAGATAGGTAGCAAATAGTTAGACCTAATAATTAGACATTTCAAACGTTCCTTCACAGAGATATTGAGATTCCACCGTTTACAGAATAATTATACTGTATAACATATTTTAATTCAATTTATATACCTTTTTTTTCATCACATATCAATGATTTATTTTTCTTTAAAAAACTGAAAAGGGATCCAGAATATATCTACATCGATAAAACTGTATTTCTTATATAGATAGAAACTTGAACCATACTTAATAATACTAGGTGTTTATATGCATAAAGTAGGTAGGTAACACCTACAGCAGTCGAAAGTACTTGCGCGCTCTGCTTGCGCACTAGTTGGCCATTTATGGCCTACTAGTGTGCAACAAGCAAGTATGCACTCGACAGAGTGCAGTTCTAGTTATTATTGTTTTTTTATGATTTGAAAAATAATTACTTTACTTTTATAATATTTTCAGTATTAGGCCTACTGATAAACCGTTTTAGCAGCAAAGAATGTGTGGTAGTAGCACTGTATACATACAAGGCATTATTATTTATGGTTTTGTATTGTATGTGTATATCAAGGGGTTATTCCTAAATAAAGAATTCCAAACAATTCTAAGCAAGTGTTTATTGTTTATTCATAGGATCCCCGTTGTTTGGCAAATAAATGGTGAATAAATATATGTAGCGCTTAATTGGTAAATAAATATAGCGCTTTTATCCAAAGTGCTTTACATATTGTGCATTACATTCACCCATTCACACATTCACACAACTGTACATATATTGTGCATTACATTCACCCGTTACATACACATTCACACTCAAGGACACTTCGACAGACACTAACTCTGATCTAATGAACATGTTAGGTTATAAAGTTCAACTGGAGCCACAAACCACCAGGAAGCAGGATTTTGTATTATCCAGTTTTATTTGCAGGATAAAGGTTGACATTCACATGATGATTGCCTTGATGATGGTTCTATAAATAAACAAAGAAAATAAACGAATTATAATATCTTTCTATATAAACATTAAATTATAATATAGTATGGCCTTTAATCATATATTATATATTGCATATTATTCAAATAATATTTAGCCATACATCTAGAAAGTTCATAATATAAAAATATATATCAATAAAAAAGATAATCCACATCATTGGGGATAACTTAAATTGATACAAGATCAAAAGACGCATTGGCAAACATCTCCATGCACAGAGTGAACACAAAGGTGGCTGTGCATGTGTTTGAAGGACAATTGAGCATCATCCAGGCCTGCTAGGAAGTGAGAGAGGCAGTCCAAGTCCTTCCTGAGCCATTGTGGGGTCTCCTTGTGGAGTGGAGGGGAACTTGCCCTTTACAATTTGTGACAAACAAATGAATGCCATGATAATGTTCTGATGTCCTTAGACAAAACCATATACACTTGCAGGCTAGTGTGTACCGATTTGTGTGATGTATGGATCAAATCTGTAGGAGTAGGCCTAATATAAAAATCACACTCGTGTGAAGTGAGGGGCACTCTTAGAAGTGTATATTATATATAAATATGTCTTTAAATGTTCTGATGAATTGAAAATGGAGGACCCTGATGTAAACAAGTCTTAGTGCTTTTTCTGGTTTTATCCTTTTTGAACTGTACCCATTCTAAAAACTGTTAATCAAATGTTCAATCAATCAATCAATCAATCCATCAATCCATCAATCAAACCATTTATGAGAAAACCTTAGCTTAAATGTTATTTGTTGGCCATATCGTATTTGTTTATGGTTACCACTACCAGTATGTCTGAGGCAGAGTGACATGCCTATATATGGGCGTATTTGGTTTGTGTATGGTTATGGCTGAGTCATAGTGACATGCCTATATATGGGCGTATGGGGTTTGTTTATGGCTATATCTGAGTCAGAGTGACGTCGGGTGGCCAGCATCCCTGTAGCCAACTGTAATATATAGGACATTTGGGATGGACACTGCATTGTTTTTTAAAGATACTTTATTAGCTTTTTTGCCTTCATTGATAGGTTACAGTAGCTTGACAGGAAAGGGGGTGATAGATGGGGGAAAGACATGCAGCAAAGGTCGTCAGGCTCAGGACTCGAACCCACGACACACTATCAGGCTGGATTACCGTGCCTTAAGTGCCTGTACCGCTGAGCCGTGGCCATTCTGAGGAGGACTGACTACTAGATACAGGACAGGGGCCTGGCAGGCCTCACAATACGTGTACTGTGTAGTGGAATGAAGACTATGAAGTGAGATGTCTGTTTGAGAAACTTTTTCTTTATAATCTTTTTTTAGTTTTTTCTCAGTTTCAGTTTTGTTTGATTCTTCACATGTGTATGGTGTATGTTGATGATGTAGTTGTGTCCCGCCCAGTGGTCGGTGCCAGGTGGAGACCCTAACAATCGCAAGAATCCTGAGTGTAAAGTATTACTAGTGATCTTCAAGGATTTCATCTGTTACATCCTGACTGTGGTCACGAAGAGGAGATGCATATGAAATGGAAGACACAGCTTCCTATACTAGCTATCTGTTATGTTACCACACAGACACAACAGCTGCTGGCATGTTGCATCATCATACAGAAAAGATGATATAAGAAAATATAAGAATAGAGGAGAGGTATAATTGTGACCCTAGAGATACCAGTCTCTGCAAGCAAGAGGGGCAACCGTGTGTGTGTGTGTGTGTGTGTGTGTGTGTGTGTGTGTGTGTGTGTGTGTGTGTGTGTGTGTGTGTGTGTGTGTGTGTGTGTGTGTGTGTGTGTGTGTGTGTGTGTGTGTGTGTGTGTGTGTGCGCACGCGCGTGTGTGTTGCTGCTGCTGCAATCATCTGCAATTCTTTCGCCGTCACATCGCTCCTGTGTTGCCTAGAGATGTGATCACCTAGGCCACCAAGCTAATGCTACATACACTGTACAGGAGAGAGAGATGATAGGATGAGATGATAGGATGATAGGAGAGAGAGATGGGCAGGGGTAGAATGTACAGTAGATAGATGGAGAGATGGATAAGATGCAGAGGGGGGTGGAGGGGTGAGAAAGAAAAGGGAAGCAAAAGGGAAGAGAGGAAAACATCAGAGACAAAAACTGATGGAATGCAAAATTACCTATACTGAAAACATTACATGTCCATTCTCATGAAATACCTTAGAACAAATTAATATTAATATTATGTAAGAAACTAATCTCATTCAAATTTAAATTGAAATGCATTTAACTGAAGGAAAGAAAGGCAGACAAAGGGCTAGAGGAACTACCGTTGGTGAAAGAGAGAAAGGAGTGGAGAAGAGAGGGATAAGGGACCATGCAGGGTCCATATGCCTGGCCACTAGTGAAGTCAAGGAACCCCAGGACAAAAGGGTGGGGGTGAAGCCGGTGAGCATGTTGGTGGAGGTTTAAAGTTGATGAAAGAAATCAAAACAAATCTGCTTCCTAAATAATGTTTGAGGTGCGCTATAGCCCCTCCTATATTCAGCTATTAGTGTAGACTTTTGTCTTGCACAAACATTAAATTCCCATTGACAATGAATGGAGCATTTACATCATATGTACTGTAGACGAGCAAAACGGCTTAATGTCTATTTTTGTCTTACACAAACATTAAAGTCCCATTGACAATGAATGTCACACAGGTGTGATTTTTATACCATGCAAGACAAGACCATGCAAAAGAAATAACTGTGACTGACACAAGTTACGAGGAATCCACTGGGAACTGAATTAGCTGAACTGAATTAGCATTTATATTATATATTGTGATATCATGTGAAGCATAACAACAGTGTGTGAAGCATGACCAGAAACTTCACTTTTCTGTTGTGCTATTACTAAAGTTAAGAAAAAGCAGGTTCACTTTGCTGGCAAAACAATTCTCAGACGAGAACAAACGGTGTGTTGCCTATAGCAGCTATATTGCACGATTATGAAATTATGACCGATATCCGATCTTATTATTTGCAGGGTAATATAGGTCAATATAGGTCAGACCTGACGAAGATGTGACCGATACATCGAAACGTTGTCATTTTTACCTGCACCCTGTTAATGAAAAAAGGCTTGAACTGTCTGTGATGCTCCAGTGTCTTCCTTCCACGTTTTGTTTTGTTTTACTTTGGTTGTCAATACATCTGTCAAACATATTGCATGGTTTTACTGGTTGAAATGCAATAAATGTAGGCCCTACTGTTTTGTATTTTGAAAATATAAAATATATTTAAATACATATTTGAACTTGTAGCCTACTACACATTTTATTAAAAGGTAGGCTGTGCCTATTTGTGTCATGTAGGCCTAACATGAATCATGATAGGTCTATCAGAAAAGATGTATAGTATAGAACAACGGTTAGACTACTACTATAAAAAAGGCAGCTATTTTTATACAGCTACTAGACAGCTACTGTCACCCACTTCTGTCTCTGTGTTACACCGATATTGCTAATCTAACGAAAATGTGTCAACCCCTTACCCGTGTCGGATCTGTGGTTAGACTGGCATATTCGCCGATACCGATATGACCCGATTTGACAAATAAGGGCCGATCCGATACCATCGGGACATCTCTATTTCTTACCTAATCGTATAGCTAATGTCTTCCCCTTTGTTTAGTTCAACAAGAAAATACCAATAAATACGGTAAATACATTTTTTATGGGAAAGCAGTGATAAGAGATGTCACTTCATTATTCTAGACTAGACTAGCTGTGAACATCTTCATAAATAACCTCTACATTGCTCTAAGTCACATCAGAGATCAACATAACGTGTATAGTTGTATACAAGAGCAATTAACAACCTCACAGTAAACAAAAGAGCAAGGTTTTTGGTTAGAACATCATGATCATAACATGGCACCAAGTCAACCAACGTGTGTAAGCCACCGAGTTGAATGTGTAAGATGTGACACTCATTGCTCACCTTTGCACCATACCCTGCCATTGCTAATTGATTTCGTCCTCTGGGGTCGTTATTTCATCATACTAGTAGTGTGTTTTTTAACCCCTCTTACACCAGCCTTGCAGCAGTTGGAGTTCACAGCCTCCCCAGGGTGCTGAGCAGAGAGAGAGGGGAGGGGGGGGGGGTGCTACTACAGAGAGAGAGGGGGGGCGGGGGGAGGGAGAGAAAGATAGAGAGCAAGGAGGGAGGGATAAACCGCAACTTAACCCTCTAAGACCCAGCGTTGCTTTTTAGTAACAATTTTATTTTATTTAATTACTAAATTATTATTTTTTTCTGTTCTTTTTTCACCTAAACGTCATCAGTGATGTTCATTGCAATGCCATTTCAATGCCATTGGTCATGATATTTGCATATAAATACCCCCCACAGAGGCTGAAATTCACACAAATAAAAAATGTCTGGACTCTGTGCAATTTTGAACATTTTTTAACCTAAGACTTTTGACCTTTACCCTAATAAAAGTAGGTAACATTAGTGAGGACCGATTATATGAAGATAAGTTGAAATGTGGTGAAGTCCTTTAAGAGAGTCAAGAGAGCTATGCAGGGAGGGAGGTGTACTCGATACCTTTCACCCACACAGAACACACCTACATTTGACACACCTTCAGCACTCAGTAGGCAGCAAACATTCACTCACTACACTTTAGTGATAGGCTTGAATCACAATATAGGCTACTGTAGCGCAGGGCTACTCAACTTCAGATGGCTAAGTGGCCACTCAAAAGTCCAAGCAGGGCTGCAAGCTAAAAATTTCAGTATAATTTTGAAAGGTTTACAAATGTATTTTGTAACAGACACAACTAGTCTAAAAATCAATTAAGGAAACACAGTAAAAAGCCACATTTCCATAAGGCCAAACCTCAATGAACAAAAACAAATGAACAAATGATATTTGTATTGGTATGACCATGACAGGCCACAGACACATTAAGCAGGGGCCACATGCGGCCCATTCGCCATAGGCCGCAGGGTGAGTAGCACTGCTGTAGTGAGTGACTACAGTACGTTGGCCTATTGTAGGTCCTAGCAGCTGGTCTAATGATCAGTGGTGGAAAAGTGATCAGTTACATTTTTTATTGATTGACATTTTTATTTCACTCCATTGCAGATTACCGTCATAGCAAAAATAGCCGATCCACAAGCTCAAAACATGTCAACGCGTTTTGAGCTTGCAGATCAGCTATTTTTGCTATATTTGAATTGAAATCTTGAATAATAATATTCAATATTTTGCTATTTTAGAATTGTAGTATTTAGTATATCAGTATTCTGATATTAACCTGCAGGTCGCATTAAGTAATGGTGGGGGCCTAAACCATAGACTAAAGTACTAAACCATTCATGGGGCCCTATATTTTCATCCATGCTAAACCCCTTATCCCTAAACTTATTTTTTTTTACTATTTTGAAAAACATTTTTGAATAGTAAAAAATAGCCAATCTACATTGACACGTTGTGAGCTTGTAGATTGGCTATTTTAAAGGTATATTCAGTGATTTCACTCAAAAAACCTTAGGTTTCGTTTTTGGCTGTGGGACCCAGCCTTTCGTCCAATCAGGATAGAGAGTCAAAAACGAAACCTAAGGTTTTTTGACCCCCAGGGGTTAACTGGGGACAGGGAGGAACTCCTTATATGGCCAGCACACTCTATAGTAGAGAGGATTATCACAACAAAACAAAAAAATAAGTGATATTTGAATTAAGTGAAATCACTGAATATACCTTTAACTAAAATCTGATTATCTGATTCCCTTGGACCAACTTGGCTGTGAAGTATTTGTTCCTGTTCTAATCTAAGCAGATGGAAGAGAAAGTCCACAATCATGTGAATATCACAGGATAAAACTAAATACAAACTAGATCAGCAATCACAATTATTGGCAGGCAAACATGCAGACTCTATGAATGGTTATGGTGTGATACAAAACTTTATTTATTTTTAATAGCAGCACCTAATAACGAATGCCATTTGCTACGGAGTGTTTTACAGGTAGATTCATTCAGCTACATGACATGTAGCTATGAGGCTGGAGGTCTAGTTTGAGACGTCTCTCAATAATGACAGAAATATGCCTTATTCACAGTGCAGAGAGACAATCTAAAAAGAATCAATGGTGAAAGTGAATTAATTACCCCTAAAATATTTTCAAATATTTCTCAGCATAAGTGTTTAAATTGTCAAATGTAAAACAAAAAAACATTTAACACTTTGTTCTTCTCAAATTCCCAGCCTGTCATAATAGCTCGGGCGGAGTGTTTCCTGCAGGAAAAAGTTTTGCCCTGGTTCTGGCCGGGGGGAGAATCTCTGGTGTGCACCCGAAGCGTAATCGCCGACATTTTTTGATTAATTAATTTGATTTAATTATTATTATTATTGCCCTCAAAATAGAAGAGAAGTTAGAGAAGAGAAGTTTCTTAACACACTTTTTTTTTTAATTAATCCATTCCCAAATCTTCTAGACTATTAAGGTCTAGGTGTGCTGTCATGCTCATTTCAGCACAGCTTGGAGAGCTTATTTCAACAAATTGCCTGTAGTATAATATTCAATATTTTTGTCCTTGGCTTGTCTTGGCACAGTGGCAGAGATTTTAGGCATGGTGCGGCGCCAGGGCAAAAAAGGTCTGCAGGAAACCCATAGAAGCCGTCACACCACTCGTTCACACGTAGAAAAGATATACAATTCAAACAGTAATTAAACCATCAATGTGAAAAACAGCAATTACATTACTGGGTCAGTATATATATATAAGGCATACAAAAACATTCCATATGATGAGGTTAATAGAATTACAAAAGTGTCGACATCAGTGCATCAGTGCTATTACAAAGACAAACAGCAGGAACTATGGGTTTTTCCGATCGAGCCATAATGTTACTTACGTCAGCATCGGGTAGCTAGCTGTTGTTGTCACAAGACTCCGTCGCCCATCCTAGATCATCGGCACCGTAAGAATCCATTCTATCCCTTTCTTTCAATCGCCTGTATCTCCTATTCCTTGTACCAGATGGCATTTTTGGTCAAAACAACGTTTCTTTGACAGCACAGAGCCGACGATGTGGAGCTCTCCAGAGCTCCGGTCTGGATTCACATTGTAAACAAGGCCTGCCCAGCTAGATTCCTAGGTTATGTCTACTGCTAGTGGACCGGAAATGTGGCTTTTCAAAATAAATGCTCAAATTAAAAAAATGCTGGCGTGAATTAGATCCTAATTTTTCAATAAATGCGTGTTAATATTGATTTCACAATATAAAATGGGGCCAGAAATGCCATCAAATGGGGGTCCGTAGACTAATGCATGTCAAACAGGGGGTCCTTGAAATTAAATGGGTCGAGAATCTCTGCTAGTCATAAAAATCTTCTCTTATGGGGGTCCCTGGGCCAGCATATCTTTTCAAATGGGGGGGGTCCACTGGCTAATTAGTGTGAATTTGGGGGTCCTTGACATGAAAAGGGTTGGGAACCACTGATTTATACTATGTACACAGTTACTGCTGTTTGGCTTGGAAGCGCATATTCAGTCCATATTTAGCCACGTGTTGAGGTACAAAGTTGTTTACACGAAACAACCAATCAATCAACCATTCAGCCTATAAAAACAATGTCTGTGTTGCATTGCAACCAATTGAAAGTTCTCTTAAAAAAACAACAACGTAGAAATAAATAGTTTTGATGCTTGTGGACATCAGGGTAAGGATGGCAGAGTCTATTCATTTAAATAAATAGTTTTGATTGGATATCAGGGGAAGGATGGGCGGAGTCTATTCATTTTGTGGCGCTGTCCAGGCTGGAGCGGATCTTCTCCCTGTGTGATTGGCTGAAGCAGTAACCAATGGCCTGCTCCGTCTCCTGGATTCTCCTCAAGAAGCGGTCACGGTCGCGAGCCATTTCCTCCCAGTGTCCTTTGCGAGACGCCTGTCGGGCGAATGTCCATGTTCGCATCACGTGCACCTCGACGACATTGGAGAAACACACCTGAAATGCAAGAGAGGACAAGTCAGCACAGATGTTAGAATGTGATCCAGAAATGCACAAAGTACAACAATTGAATGAATCATATTTGGCAGTATGAAGCAACTAGGTTGTTAACACATTCCCTTTAATTCCCGTTACCCTAGGCGGGATCGTGAGGCCAGTGCCGGTGAAATGCGCAAAAAACCAAAGAAGAAGGGAAGTGTAGTCCTCCACAGCTGTAGTGTAGCCTCGCTCTAGGCTGTGGATGTTCGCCCAGGGGATTGTTTTGATCTGTTTTATAAGCTCCCAAACATTGTACTTTGTCTCATTTTGAGCAGACACGCGTCAGATTCGGATGTAGGCTGTTTCTACCATGTGAATAAAATAAATAAATAAAAATATATATTATTTTATAGCTGGATTAATGCTCTTTAATCAAATCTCGTTTTGGCACAGGAGGATTAAATAGCTATTCATGAGATTATCTCGTTTTGGCAGATTGGGTAAAACTACATGTTAGGCACAGTACAGTATGCTGCAACAGTCACTAATGTAAAGTCCTCCTGGAACTCTGCTCTCTGTTGATTCTCTGCCGTCATGTGACCCTGAGCTTAGTCATGGAGACCGCTGTGTTGCTACCCGACGCTAAACAAGGGTTTGGCACTGAGTATACACTGTGTGTATAAATACATGCTTTCTAAGGCGAGAGATATCCCGACCTGACCGCACCCAGCACTTACAATAGCTGATGTGTGTGTGTGTGTGTGTGTGTGTGTGTGTGTGTGTGTGTGTGTGTGTGTGTGTGTGTATGCATGCGTATAATAACCTTTTTCTGAGTTTTCCTGGACTTGTCCTGCCTCTCCGCTGCAGAAGATCCAGATGTTTGCACAGGTCTCCTCCAGGGCACGAGAGTGGTGTCTCTGTGTTGGTGGGGCTTTTTCTGTCTCTCTAGCGGGATGGGCTTGGCAGCTGTTGATATTGTGGGCCTAGCTCTCTCTTCTTTACACTGCTCATCTAGGGAACACGCACTTTGTGTGGGACGTTTGTCTGGGTGTCCTCCGAGGTAGAGCTCAGGAGAGAGTACGCCGGCAGGTGAGGTGTCGAGGCAGGCCTGGAAGTTTAGGGAGTGATAAGGGTCATTGTTTTGGCTGAGGGACATCCAAAGTTGCTCCTCTTCATCTTCTGACGACGAAGGAGGAGCCAAGCTGCTCTTTCTCTCCTCTGTAGCAACCGACTTGGAGGAAGGTATAGAGGGGATTGAGGCGACTCGGGTTCCTCCGGGGGGAGAGAGTGGGGGCTCTTTAGCAGTTTGGGGCTCTGTGTTGGTGGTGACTTTACAGGCGGTGAAGCACATGGGGTTGTATGGGTCCGCAGGGCTACTGAAAAACTCCCAGAGGTTCTCGCTCTCTTCGCGGTCCAGTTCGGCGCACTGGGACCCATCCGAGCTGCCCCAGCTGCTCTCACTGTCCGATCGACTGCACCAGAACTTCAGGCCATGGTGGGGCGGACCCTGTAACTCATCACTGGGCAGGACACCTTCTGGGTCACTGCTGCTGTCCCTCGTTTCCTTCATAGCTCTCCCCATGTCGGTGGTGTTTGTGGACGTGCAGGCAGAGAAGAATAAGGGGTTGTACGGGTCACTGGATCTGGAGAGGGACTCCCAAAGCGCACTGTCAAACTCAACTAAGGCTTGGTCCTCCTCGCTGCTCCAATGTGTACTACTCGACTTCTCCTCCTCTTCTGAGGTGTCCCGTTTGAAATGAGATTGCGTTTGGGCATTTTTACGACAGGCGTCTTCCACGGAAGTGCCTTCACGACCCGAAACAAAGACGTTCCAGTCGCCCGGGAAGCCCATCTTCCAGCCGGGGTGGTTCCCGATGAAAAGGCCGTCTTCATTAGCCGTGCTTCTCACAAAGTCGTCCACCAGCTCGCAGCAGAGATCGTCGGCGCGCAAACTGGACAGCAGTGCCTCCGCCGCCGTGGAGCCACCGGAGAACAACGGGTCGCCGACCTCGGCGCAGAAATCGGAGAGGGGATTGGAAGAAGCGCCGACCATTACTCCACTGTCGCCGTCGAACAGGGAGGAGAACAGGAAAGACTCTGTGGGGTCGTGCTGGACACCTCGGCCTGCCTCGTCTGTGATCCTCAGATGGACCTCGAAACGGAACATCTGGAAAACTGGAAAATAATAGTTGTGACGTGAGAATGGATGTCATAAAAAAATAACAGTTAAAGAATACTTATTATACCTCATGAATAATAATAGTAGTAATTTGAGTGGACAAGAGGCATCCTGTGAGTTCATACGGTATAATGCAGTGGTTTTTAAACCAGTGGTCCGGGGACCACCTTTGGTCCTTGAGGCGGTTCCAGGTGGTCCCCAGCTAAATGGAGAGTTGGCAACCATATGGACCACTAGAGATCTTTAACTCTTGAGTGTTTACGCTCTCAACTTATTGTTAGACATCTGCATTATACTTAATTTATAAGAAGTCTACACAATTGTAGAATAATTGTTATTTTTATCAACGTTTGCCTGTTTATCTCTCCTAATGGTACCAACATCAATACAGCATGGAATTGTGGACAAAATCTTATCCAACACTTTCAAAATGTTGGGTCTAAATGTTATCAAATGGTGGTCCGTGGCTCAAATGCCCAGCCAATACATAATGGGCCTGGTTATGAAAAGGGTTGAAAACCACTACAGGCTGTGGACTTTGAAGGAAATGCGAATAATATCAAGTCAATGTAATTGTCACTCAACATTAGGAATGTTCTGACCTCCATTTGCTAATGTGTAGCCTACACACAACCCCCATAAGGCTTTTTTAATTTTATTTTATCATTATATTTGTTACATAATTCTCCAACTGTATATAACTGGAGGTATAGAGAGATAACAGTGGAGAGAGTGAAACCTATGATCTGAATTCATGCTTATAATAATAATAATATAATTCAAAGGGCTGGGCATTAACCCATTTTAGACCCGAGACCGGATTCTACAAATGTCTTTTGTAAAAGTAAAAGTTTTCTTGAAATCCCTATGGTTCTATATCAGTGGTTCTCAAACTTTTTCATGTCAAGGACCCCCAGAATTATATGTATTTGGCCGCAACCCTCATCTGAAGTGAAAATATGTTTTCCAGGGAACCCCCCAGAAGCAAATATTTGAGTTAAAAACATTTACTGTGAAAGAATATATATTCAATGATTTGCATACATTTTCATGATTTTTGAAAATTTAAAATAATGGTTCAAGTGGTTTAAAAGCTATTCGGTGACAAAGATGCATCCTCAGTTCTAAATTGGTTAAACTGTTTCTCATTGTGCTGGGGACCCCCGGGAACCCCCCTCAGCCCCCACACATTGAGAATCACTGGTAGTATATATGTATGACACAACGTCTGGGGGTCTGGAACTTTTGACTCGTTAACTTTGATTGATTTTTATTTCTCAGTATGCAGAACGGGTACATTTCAAGAGTAGAGTTGGAGAAGATGGACAGTGAATTTCAGCGCGATGGAAGAGTCCTTGATTTCACTGATGACGCTACCCTTGGTTGGTTGATTGATTGATTCAAACAAACATTTATTTCACAGTATGTATGCAGAATGGGTACATTCCAAACGAAAGCACAAGTCAATACAAAAACTGTTACTTTGTGGATGATCCATGCATTTGTTTACAACAGGGTCCACCATTTTCAATTCATCAGAACATTTAGAGATGTACAAATATACACTTCTATAAAAACAAAACAGAAAATCATCAGATAAGTAAAAAAGGGAAACACATTGTACAGTATGGGGAGAAAGGGGTGGGGGGGAACTCAGACTATTTATGAGGCCAGTTTCGAATTGCAGCAGTCCATAGGTGCTTTTTTGAGAGCGGTTTTGAAGGAGTCAAGGGATTCACATGTCTTAATGGCTGTTGGTAGGGCGTTCCACATTTTAGTGGCATAGGAGGAACTCATATCACTATCACACCAAAATGTCACTTGTTGCACAATAGACGTAAACTGCAGCTATATTGAATATGTAAACTAAAGTAGCCTGGCCCGCGGTCACGTACACACTATACACAGACATGTTTGTGTATTGTGTTGCACTTGCTTGGCAACAACAGTCCAGTCCCAGACAGTTATAGTTGCGTGGCCGTTTTATTGGCGCAGCTAAATGTAATAAGTACACAAACAAACATGTTGTCTGTTGTATCATGCTGTTATGAATGTCGTTTGTAATTGTAGTATATCACAGTTGATCTGGTGCCGATACAGCAACAGCACTCCCTCTAGTGTAATTCTGCATTTCCTTGTATTGTAGGCTATTTCATATTGTGTTCTTCAAGTGCACACATGATTACATCATCTTCGGTGATCAAACTACTTCTAATCATATTAAAGCTCTTGTCCTACTTCTTGACAACACTTTCGGAGCACTTGAGTTGAACCAGCACATATTTTGTAATTATCATTTTATTACGGTATAATTTGACACTAGCTTTTGACACTTTGTCAATCGCTCTGTTTTTCCCCCCGTTTGTCTTTATTGATATGATGATGTCCTGAATCCCTGATCATGTAAACATGTAATGCTTAATCATGGACCGTCCACAAAGTAACAGTTTTTGTATTGACTTGTGCTTTCGTTTTGAAATGTATT
This sequence comes from Protomyctophum parallelum, assembly GCF_964188405.1. NCBI lineage: Eukaryota > Metazoa > Chordata > Actinopteri > Myctophiformes > Myctophidae > Protomyctophum > Protomyctophum parallelum. The sequence continues at coordinate 13,435,257 of NC_139700.1, forward strand.
CAGCTACATACTGTGAAATAAAAACTTAAATCAATTAAGCCCTGCTGGCATAAGTAAGAATAGACCAAAATCGGCTCAAGCTCAAATATAACCTACCTGACATGAAGCTGTAGTAGATAACCTGCACCAACAGGCACAGCTGTTCCCACAGCCCGCACAGGAGGTGTTTGGTCCAGGGCAACAGAGTCATGCCTCCTCCGGTCCCGAAATGCTCCATGGTGGTGGCGGTCCGGTGGTCGGAATTCACCTCGGACTGATGATGAGTAACACTCGTTGCCATTTTCTTGTGTTTTCTTCTTAATCTTCTGGCGATAAATAAATCCGACAAGACAAAACTGCCTCTTCAATCACGTATTCTGGTACTCCTCGTCAAAAACAAACGGATTTCTTCTCCTCTGCGTCGTCGGTAGTGCCAGGTTTTTAACGGTGATCAAGCGTGGTCGCTTCATTTTTTCAGCTTTAGTTAGTTGGTGGTTTTTGTTGATTTATTACAAATCGCTCGTCAAAGGTTTCGCTGTGCGTTGTCCATGTTTTCTGTGTTGTCTCTTTGGTAGATGTAGGAGTAATGTAAGCGGATTGCAACACCCTCCTAAAATAAACAAGGCTTCGACGACGTCACGAAGCGCTCCGATTGGCCGAATTGAGTGACAATCACCAGAAGGACGGCCCATATTTAGAATTTTTTTAATATTAACCTCCCGGGTGACGTCATCTTGTGACGCATGGAAAGTGCCCGTAATTTCCCAGACATACCCACGTGACGTTTGGGCTGTGGGGATGCCCTATTTGCCCTAGACTACCGTCAGCAAAGGGCATTAGGGCTATGGACCAGAGCTACCTTAGAATAATACTGTAGATGTAGATCTTTTAACTCTTGAGAGCATACAATGAAAACAAATTGACCCGTACAGCTGAGGTCCATTGTCAAACAAATTAATTGTCAAACATCTGCATTACTTTAATTTACAAGAAGTCTACACAATTACAGAATGAAGAATTATTTTGATCAACATTTGCCTGATATTTCTCCAATGGTAAACATCAATACAGCATACAAATTGTGGACAAAATCTTATCCGATAATGTTTTGGGTCCGAGGGGCTAAATGTCATCAAATGGTGGTCCATGGCTCAAAACAATGCAGAATAATGGACCTTGATATAAAAAAGGCTTGAGAACCAGATATAGATATGAAATAATAGACTAGTAATGCGAACAAAAATGAAAGCCTGGCCATCATAGAAATTGATAACATAGCAGGCCTACTATCAGTATAGTTTTCAAAATCAACCCTTAAAATTAAACTTATGCAATAAGACCATGACAAACATATTGAAAATGCATTTTTAAAATGTACCCTGAAAATATGCAGTAATACGAGGTTGAACTTTTTCATATATTTGGTCAATGGTCTTGTCTCGTGCTATATACAGAACATACAGCTTGAAAATAAACATTTCTACAAATTGAAGACATGACAACATTTTCCAATCTGAATTTATTTTTTTATTATTAAACCAAAGAGCAGTCAGTTTATGCCACCAGAGCAGAGGCTGTAGAGGACTCGCTGTAGAAGAGAGGGGAAAAACACAAACAAACACAGTTAACACAGAACACCACCTCAGTTACAGCACAAGGCCTGGAAAATCACTTTGCATTTCAATTTCCAAAGCAAATATTATGAACACACCCATTTGTAAGCCCCTTACAGATAATATCGGACCTAAACAATTACACCATGTAGTGACAGCAACTGAGCAAAATAGTCAACTGAATAAGAACGCTAATGTTTGCGATTGTATAAAATGTACATTTGATTTTGTGTGAAGGTGACTGGCAAAGGTGTGGCACCAGGTAGCCACCCTGCTAATTAACCTCCAATTTCTCTGGCACAACAGAAATATCACAGCTCTTACATTCAAAGAGCAAAACAACTAAACCGTTGTGCTGTATAGTAAATGTTTTGTATGCATGCAGCTTATGTTTTACCCCCAAAACGTCACATGATAAATTGTATTTATGCATTAGCAGATGCCCTTATACAATAAGACTTACAATAGACACTGTAACAAATAGAATGCAGTGGGGTCTTCTAGTGATTTTTACTAGTTGACTAGTAAGTAAGTAGCCTTGCCGAGCCATGAGGCCCATAGGGGCAGGAGCCTATCTCCTGTTTCTGTAGCGTGAGGCAGCTTGATGTACAAGGACACCCCCTGGACATGATGCTAGTATGTCGCAGGGACTTACCCCCAATCCAACCCTTGATGCAGAGTGTCAAGCAGGGAGGCACTGGGTCCCATTTTTAGAGTCTTGTATGACCCGGCCGGGGATTGAACCCTGACCTCCCAGTCGCAGAGTGTCAGCCCTGCTTACTAGTGGGGGGGGTTCCTTAACTAGTACCAACAAGGTCGACTAGTGGATTTACTAGTCGAATAGTTGCTTAAAGCCCTACTGCAGAGAACAATGTAGTGCCTCAAGAAACTAGGATACCATGAACCTAGCATCTGTCTAAACATCATCTAAAGGACATTCTGTACATTGAAACTATAGATTAGAATACCAGATAACGGGACACAAGTCGCTGTTGCATGTTTAGCAGTTATGATTAATTTATTAGTTGGTGTTCCTAGTTGGGACACCACAGAAATGTACATAATCACAATACAAATTTCCCATTCACCAGTCTTTTCAAAACCAGAGGAAATAATTATTTGGCCAGAATTTCCAAAAAGGATCGAATACTTACTACTTCCAGTTAGGAGCCAGCACTCTCTTGGTCTTGTAGTAACGAGCCAACCTGTGGATTCTGCTCTCTGTGAGAATCAGACGGAACTTGGCGTCTTTATCCTGTGAAAAAGCAGGAACACACACACTTAAATATTAATTCCCCACCGTTCACTGTAGTGAAAACTACATGTGTTAAGTTTATAAAATTATAAATGTAGATTTGATTTTGTGTGAAGGTGACTGGCAAATGTGGCACCAGTTCGCCACTCTGCTAATTAACCTCCAATGGTTCTCTGGCACAACAGAAATATCACAGCTCTTACATAGAAAGAGCAAGACAATGAATTCTGCTGTGCTGTATAGTGCAATGATTTACACAAGTTCATCTATCAGTGATTAAGTGTGAACAATGTTTTTACCTTTCAAGACAGGAAGGAACCCCTTTTGGGGCAGTTGTTGCCATGTACAGTATATAGCAACATGTTTTTCAGAAAACGTAGGTCAGGATATAGAAGACATTTTTTTAATCGGCCACAGGTCTAAATGGGTTAATGAACCGCCAAATACTTTAGTTGAAACAAATTGCTAGCATTCAAACTGCAGTTGGACAAGGCATCACATCTGCATCTTATTAAAACTTCATTCCAGTTGAGCAATATGAAGCAAGCCCAGTGGGCCCGTGCAAACTAAGGTCATAGATAGCCAATGCAATGCTCATCTCCATTATTCATAATTGTTTATGGGTCTGGGCATTTACAAAACAAAAACGATTTTTACTTCCGTGTCGTAGCCAACATCATTATGCTGATGTTGTACCCATGGAATAAAGCAAAATAAAATCTCAACTTCAAGTCAAGACTGAAAATGTAATTATGTTTTAGGCCGACCAGCTGAAGAAATCATGACATTACTGAGATCATTCATGTTTTTGTTAGATGCTTCTAAACTACATTCCATTGCTAGTTTGAGCACTTCAAATGCTGTCTTAATGGAACAAATGACGGAAACAACTTGACGTGTATGGAATCCAAATGACTGAAATCAGTCGTGGCGACTGAGAACTTTAATCCGTGTGTACCTTTCGGTTTCTCTCCAGGTGCTTCCTGATAGCCACAGCTTTCTTGATGAGGTGGTAGAGATCCTCGGGCAGGTCTGGAGCCAGGCCCTTGCCCTTGAGGATCCTCAGGATCTTGTTGCCAGTGACGAAACGCACCTGGGCGACACCATGAGAATCCCTCAGAATCACACCTAGAGAGAAGAGAGGTTGAATAATTATGGTAAATGAAACATCTATAAGAGCAGAGGTTCCGGGGACCCCCAGGGGTCCTTGAGGGAGTTCCAGGGGGTCCCCAGCTATGATGGATAGTTAGACCTATGGATCTGGAACTGATAGTGTGCAAATGGAACAAAATGGACCCATGGATCTGTTAAACGAACAGTGATTTTACAATATAAATTGGGGTCCCAGAGATAGAAGTTACATTAAAGGGGTTCCGTAGCCTTATCAAACTGGGGGTCCTGGAAATTAAACAGGTTGAGAATTCACTGCTAGGGACATAAAAAGCTTTCATTTTGTCTCCACTGTGACATCAGTGAAAGCTACATTTGTAGTTTATCAACTTATAAATGTTATTTGATTTTGTGTGAAGGTGACTGGCAAATGTGGCACCAGGTCGCCACTCTGCTAATTAACCTTCAATGTTTCTCTGGCACAACAGAAATATCACAGCTTACACTGAAAGCAAGACAATGACTTCTGCTATGCTACATTTTATACAAAATGAAAATAAATGCTATAGCTAGAAAATAAGTCAAATAGTTTGTAGTCAAGTGTATGGAAAATAGCCAAATCTGCAAATTCACCACATACCTTAGGTAAATCAAAAACAATGAATGACACTTCAATTTAAACAAATTATAGAATTGTGATAATTTAATGCAACTTTTCCGTTCCCTTGTCTGTGTAAATCTAAACTGAAATTAGCTTGTTTTTTTTTAATAAGCTGGAAACACCCAGTGCAGCAATATGGAATGAAGGCATACTTGGACAACACTTTAGTTTAAGCATTAAACTAAACAGTTTACCTTAAACTTTAAGGTAAACTGTAAATTACTGTACTACACGAGACAAGTAGAATTTTGAGAACACATACCGATCTGAGAGGGGGTCAGGCCTTTCTTGGCCAGTTTGAAGATCTGCTCTTTGACATCATCGGATGTCAGTTTCAGCCACTGGGGGGGAAAAAAAAGTATGTTTCAAGATTTAACCACCGACCAAACGAGTACATTTACTTTTATTTAATGTTGTTCCATACGTTAGCCCATTCAGGACGGGAACGTCTGTGTTTTAAGCATTATGTTACACTTTAACTATTGGAAAATAGCAGATCTACAAGCTCACAGCACCAAGGTAAAATGCGGCACAAGTCTTTGAATATATATTCTTCCAGAGCTTATGTTTTTAACTCAAATCTTTGCTTCTTTGGGGGCATATATGTTTGGGGTTCCTACACATGAAATGGTTTGAGAACCACCGATACAGATTTTTCAGAAAACTGTCATGATTTAGAAGATTTATTTTTAATGGATTCAGTGTGGTATACTCACAGTAGGAACACTGCGCCTGTAAGGCAGAGCCGACTGGGACAAGCCCTTTCTGTAAAACAAGCAATAAATAACCTTTAGTTAGATGCTTGGCTGTAGTCACATTTAAACAATATCACAATATCAAAGTTAAAAGGCTTTTGTAGATATGATTAATGGTTGTTCAGTCTCTCGTTCCTTGGAGTGGTTGCACGACTCAAAAAAGTGAGCAGAATATTTTAGTGAACCTAGCTTTCATTTTGTTCCCACTGTGACATCAGTGAAAGCTACATTTGTAAAGTTTATCAACTTATAAATGTTACATTTGATTTTGTGTGAAGGTGACTGGCAAAGGTGGCACCAGGTCGCCACTCTGCTAATTAACCGTCAATGTTTCTCTGGCACAACAGAAATATCACAGCTTACACTGAAAGAGCAAGACAATGACTACTGCTATGCTGCATTTTATACAAAATGAATCAGTCTACATTAGAGAATGCTGAAAAATTGTTATTTAGAACGTTTGCTTGTCCTCTCTACTAATGGTACCAACAGCATGGAATTGTGGACACAATCTTATCCAAAAAAATGTCAAAATCAAAATGTCAAAATCAAATAGTGGTCCGTGGCTCATAATGCTGAATAAATAATGGATATAGATATGAAAAGGGTTGAACACCACTGGGCAAGCTGAATTCATGGGGATGTATCGTGGGACACTACTAGCTAGCTGATGCTGCTATTATTATAAAACTACGCTATTCGTCGTTTAAGCACAAGTTGCAACTGTGACCACTTTACAATGGACACGATAAAACACGTGTGGGAATGACAAAATAACTGAGTTTTTGGTAATAAGACAGCTGGATGTCACTTTGGGGAGAGAAAAGCACAGTTAGCATCTCTAAGCTAACATCGACGAGTAGACGAGTCAGCCAGCCATGCAAGCGAGGATGTCAAGCCCGGATTGAGTGTTCACGTCGGGAAAAACAATAATATTACTGCTTTTAAGTCGAATTGAAGAGCTGGAATTGGACGCCGAACGTTCTCGACGGGTTTACAGTGTATTATCTCTCACCAAAACCCAAGTTAACCAGTGAAATATAACCTTTATGTGAGAAAACAGAGAGCATACCCGGGAGCGTGCATGCGACCCATGATGGCGGTAGAGGAAGAGAGGCCGCAGCACGCGACGGAAAGGGGTCTTCTGCGCCTGCGTGGGAAATGACGTTGCAACTTGCTGCTCAGGTTGGTTGCTGATCCGGTCTGGTTCCGGATACGGAAACTGTGTGTGTGCGTGTGTGTGTGTGTGTGTGTGTGTGTGTGTGTGTGTGTGTGTGTGTGTGTGTGTGTGTGTGTGTGTGTGTGTGTGTGTGTGTGTGTGTGTGTGTGTGTGTGTGTGTGTGTGTGTGTGTGTGTGTGTGTGTGTGTGTGTGTGTGTGTGTGTGTAAAGCTGTAAAGGACCTGAGAGACAAGGCAAGAAGGGCATTCTATGCCATCAAAAGAAACATCAAAATAGACATCCCAATTAAAACATGGCTTAAAATACTGGACTCTGTGATAGAACCAATTTCCCTCTATGGTTGCGAGATCTGGGGACCTTTAGCAAACCATGACCTTGAAAAATGGGATAAACACCAAACCGAGACCCTACACACAGAACTCTGCAAATCCATTCTCCGTACCCAGCGGAAAACACCAAATAATGCATGCAGGGCAGAATTAGGACGATACCCACTCATAATCAAAATAAAAAAGAGAGCACTTAAGTTCTACAACCACCTAAAAGAAAGTGACCTAGATGCACTCCATAACGAGGCACTCACACACAGTGAAACTCTAGAGAGATGCCCCCCCTCAGCCACCTGGCCCTGGAACTCCGGGCACAAACACAAACAGAGCCACGAGATAGAAAACCCATTGGACTAAACCAAATTATAAAACAGCAAAAGGAAAACTATCTGACACATTGGAAAGAAGCAACACAAAAGCAGAGTAAACTAGAATGCTATCTGGCCCTAAACAGAGAATACACAGTGGCAGAATACCTGAGCACCGTGACCGACCCAAAACAAAGAAAAATCTTAACTAGGTACAGACTCAGTGAGCACAGTCTCGCGATCGAGAAAGGCCGTCATAGGCAGACGTGTATCCCGAGAGAAGACAGACTATGCACTCACTGCACACAAAATGAAGTGGAAACCGAGCTACACTTCCTAACCATCTGTCCATTGTACCAAGACATCAGAGACACATACTTCCCACTGATTACAACCACACACAGAGATTTTGAAAACATGACCAATGACAAAAAAATCCCATATCTGCTGGGCGAAGTACAACAATGTGCAAACACAGCAGCAAGATTTGTGAGTTGCTGTGATAGGAGAAGGATATCAAATGGAACACAACCACCCTAAAGACTAAGCATTGTGTATATTCATTTGATCTATTGAAGATTCTGACCTTCAAATGTACATAATTTTTGTATTGATTGTATTGCTGTATTGTTGTATTGTTCTTTCTGCTTTGGCAATGTAAACGTATGTTTTCTCATGCCAATAAAGCCCTTTGAATTGAATTGAAATTTAATTGTGTGTGTGTGTGTGTGTGTGTGTGTGTGTGTGTGTGTGTGTGTGTGTGTGTGCGTGTGCGTGTGCGTGTGCGTGTGCGTGTGCGTGTGCGTGTGCGTGTGCGTGTGTGTGTGTGTGGGGGGGGGGGTTCTTGAGACTCTTGACTCTTGAGAGTGTACCAAATTTGGTTTAATTTTATAACCTCTCAGAGTTCAATACTTCAATTATTGTTAAAACATCTGCATTAGGCCTACTTAATTTAAGGAAGTCTACACAATTAGAGAATGTAGAAGAATTTGATCAACGTTTGCCTGTTATCTCTCCTAATGGTACCAACATCAATACAGCATGGAATTGTGGACAACATTATTATTCAATGACAACAAAATATTCCAAGACAAGTTTTGGTTCTGAGAGGTGATGTCATCAATTGGTGGTCCGTGGCTCAGATGCAGAATAAATAATGGATTTTGACATGAAAAGGGTTGAAAACCACAGATCTAGACATTTTACATGATTTGTTTAGTAGATTATTTTATTCCAACTGCTGACAAATCAAAAACCTGGTATTTCTCTACAGATTGAAGGCGATTTTATGAGCTGCCACAAGAGGGCAGTCTTTTAGGTTTTATTTCAACCCTACAGCTTTGATAATTATAAAGCTTGGTAAACTATTAATATAATCAATTGGTAATTGATCTGTTCTTTTTTCATGAATATTCTTTTTGTCATCAGCCAATTGGTTTATGGCTGGCTGTATTCAAAATCAGGTTATAATTACAATTAAAAGCATCTTGTCTTACCCAAATTCAATACTAATTATATTGTATGGAACATCAAAGCATTAGCTATCTTTTTTTACCCTTATTAGATATTTAACAATGAATGACGTAAAATGAAATGTTATTGTTAAACATCTGAATTATTTTAATTTAAAAGAAGTATACACAATTAGAGAATGTAGAATAATTGTTATTTTGATCAACGTTTGCCTGTTCTCTCCTAATGGTACCAACATCAATACAGCATGGAACTGTGGACAAAATCGTCAAAATATTATTTAGTTTTGAGTCTGAGCGGCTAAATGTCATCACATGGTAGTCTATGGCTCAACTGTTGAATAATGGACCCTGGTATCAAAATGGTTGAAAACCACTGCTCTATCATGTCAACTGCTTATAAAATAAATTAAGTTCTCATCCTGAATTAAATAACTATAAATCAAGTATTATATGTTCTTGTGAATGATGGCCTATAAATCCCCATGGTGTGTCTAAGTGTATTTGACTAATACCCGTTTTTAATTTGCAAATTTATGGGTCTTAGATTAGCATATTTAGATATTTTCTAGATTTAGGAATAAGAGATCATGGGCTGTATTTTGCGTGTCAATAAGTACCAGGTCTTATTACTTAACTTAAGACCTGGATGCGTGATTTGGCTATTCTGAGTGGCCAAAGAGCATTGACCATGCCATTCGATCCTAGGCCAGCCAGAGAACTAGGCCAACACAGTAGAAGCTATAGCAAAAAATAACTGACTGAACCCCAACTGAATCCTACGGTATGTCCAGACTTGGGACTTAAAAAATAGTTTGAATTGTCTGCAAATGAGGCTGCAGATCATATACCAAGTGTGTGGATCATGAATTACATACTTGACACACAATCTGGCTATGAGCTTGGCTATGGAGGTCTGTGTATGATTAAAAAAAAAAAAACATTTGCTAAGATTGTGTCTTGTTGTCTCATGTACTCTTGCTGACATCACTTTAGTTTAATTCCACCAAAAACGTCCAGTGTCTTCAACTTTCTCTTGTCCTGTTACTGTTTTTTTCTGTAAAGACTTTCATTCGAATACATAATATATATTCAATTCTTTACAAATTAATGTAATAATGAATTATTATTATTACTAAACTCAACAAACACAAATACCATACCATGATAGCAAATTAATTTGAAATGTATGAGACCCGCTCATACATTTGCGCATAGACACCACCACAAAGCAACTATGGAGGGTCATTTGGATGTGACTGGTTAAATGACGAGCCACGTGTTTTTCTCCCCACAAATCATGGTCAGTGTAGTCAGTATGGACCAAACCGGGAATGCATGTTCCAGGAGAGCCTGCATCAGCTTCCCAGAAATCTGGCATTGGTCATTGCACAGGCAAGTTTAGCACGACTTGTTTTCAGTATGTCCCTATATAACAATATCATAACGATTGCATGTGAAATAATAATAGTTTAATCTAAGATACTAAAACCAAGATGATTGACACGTGAAAAACATTTTCTGGGATGTGTATTTTTTGTTGTGTTGTACAAGAGAATATTCACCTTCGACTGTTGCTGCTTGACCATGTTTTTTATAATGTTCTTTCATCATAAGCGCCATTATATCAATCTAACCTGCTTCTGAATTAAAAATGTTAAAGGGATATTTCACTTTCCACATTTTGTGGTGTCATTTTATGGTCCTACTCAGGCTTTTGTGAACATCCCAGACAGTTTAGATATTTGATATTCGATATTTGATATTCATTCATCAAACCCGTTTGAACTTTCAATCTCATCTCATACTGCTTCTTTTTGTGAAATATCTCTTTAAGTGCCCACAATGACATTTAACCATGGCCTGCATTATAGTTTTTAGTACCTCTAGTATTGGGGGCCGATAATTCCAGTAAATGTCACAAGGGTAAAATTAATTTCTGCATTCTAATTATTACATAAAACCACTTAATATTGATATTGAGTTTGACAGTTTTGACTGACAGCTGGTGCATTGGTAAAACTGTGTTTGAGTAACGTTACTTACCTTACCAATAATGTCCAACATTTCTAATCTTTGCATGTTTAGTTTTGCAGTTTCTAGATATGATGTATCCTACGTTTTGTAAGTCTTACCTTTTTATGTATTTTGTGCACAAACTGGCTATCACATATATTTTGGGTGTGCATACAGATTGGGTACAAGCATAATGGGTCTCTTCATTGTCCATTTTACAGATTAAAACATGGATCATGTACTTAAAGTTGCCGACAATTATGTCCTCACCCCATATGTGTATCCAGCCTCATGGCCTGAAAATGGAGCACTACGTCAAATCATCAGCCTGCTGGTTGTCACCAACCTGGGAGCGGAACTCCTTTACCTTGGCTTTGCTTACCTCAGTTTTTACTTCATTTTTGACCATAAACTCATGAAACATCCACAGTTTGTTGAGGTAAGTATCAATGATAATGAAACCAGCACTGTAATCACTGTACTGTAACACAATACATTATATTAACTTTAGTAGGCATACTGTTCCAGAATCAGTAGTAGCCTGGCTACGGATGTCCCTGGATGAATCGGAGTCCGATCAAGGCCATATCAACAAGTCATATTATAACTAGTCAGATCTGGCCCAGAATAATTCAGCTGTATTATTTCAACTGGTGAAGACGTCCTGGAAATGACGTAAAGATCATCCCCATATGGGCTAGTCCTGAACGTCACCGGAGGACGTCATTATTATAATGTCATAATGACGTTGTTTGACTTGCTGAGTTGTCAGCTTGCACAATTAGGAGCTCTAAACTTTCTTTACTGTGACAATGACAGAACCAGCTCTAAACTCTCTTTACTGTGACAATGACAGAACCAAGTACGAAGGGAGATCACGTTAGCCACAGCTTCCCTCTTCTGGATGAGCTTACCGACGGTGGCTTTATTCTTCGCTGAGATCCGAGGATACAGCAAACTTTATAACAATGTCAGCGACGCGCCTATGGGTAAGAGTACACCAGGGATGGGCAACTTTGATGATGGAGAGGGCCACTATAGTTCCACACAAAACGCAAAAATAGCCGATATACATGCTTGTAGGTCAGCTATTTTTGCTATATTTGAATTGAAATCCTTAATTTTTGATGAGTGCTATCCTAGTGTAGATTTTTGTCCTAACAAACATTAAATGCCATTGACAATGAATGGAGAATTTACGTCATATGTAGACGAGCAAATTGGCTATTTCGTCGTACACAAATATAGGCGCTACCTATATACAGGTTTAGTTTGTTTTTAGTTCAAGGTTTGTTTTAAAAACACCATTGACAATGAAGGGAATATTTACGTCATATTGTCTCTTTATCGTTAATGGCATTTAATGTTTGTGTTGGCACCATTTGTTTTATATCACCTAATCAACATGAGTTTTAAAGCGGGTCATGTTTGCATGTTTGGAACTGTAACAGCTGAAATCAATAATATCAGTATTCTGATATTAACCTGCGGGCCACATTAAGTTAAGGTGTGGCCTTCAGGCCGCCAGTTGCCCATGTATGGAGTACACTACCTTACCTTACAACAGCTCTCAACTACCATAAATCAATTCAGAAGAAAATGCATGCATGATGAGATGCTTATGATACTGTAGATACGTTTGTCATGAGCAAAGTTTCTTAGTGTGTTACTTTGGAAGAAATACATTTACTTGTGTTAATAAAAAGTTAATTAATTTCATTGTTTGTTGTTGTTTCAGGCTGGCATGGGGTGCTCCTAAGCATTGCCGGCTTCCTGTTTTTCACTGACATGTGTATTTACTGGATACACCGGTGCATGCATCATAAGAGCATTTATAAGGTGGGTTTAATCACAATCTAAGGAGGTCTTCATCAGTTTGGCACTACAGTAAACAATCCTCTTTGTAAATAAGCCATAGTGACTAGTGGTGGAAGTCAAAATAAACAGACTAAATGTTGCTGCTTCCAGTGCTGCCTGCTTGCTGCTCCTATGGTCTTGTCTTACGAGTAGGGATGGAGCTCGAAACCCGATACCCGAAAAAACGTGATAACAAGATTATTGAGTACCCGGTGTCAATGAGCTTTGGCCTTATCAAGCCTGTTACCGAGCATAGCGGACCATGACGTCATGTTTAAACAATCAAGACAAGAGGCGATCAAGAATTAAATCTAATCACCCACGCTGGCACAAAAATGTATTGATACCTGCCAACTATCGCTGCCCAAACAAAATGTCACTTTTGAAGTGACGGCACACACATTACCCAGTTAACAGTTTCCTTAATATTAACCAAAAGTTAATAATTCCGTCTGTTAGAAAAGTAGGCTACTGTATTTGAAGGCCCTATAGCAAAAGACTGCATGGTTCTGTTCAGAATTTATTGTTGTCTCCCGTCATTCCACAAAACAGAAAATGCTCGATAGTGGGCTCGATAAGGTGCTCGTTATCAACACAAATTAACGAGCTCCATCCCTAACTGAGTCATGTCAGTTGACTGATCCATCATCATCATCATAATCACTGATCATCAGAATTGAATATACAATTTCTACATTGGTTTTCAACTGAGGTATTAATTGGTTTAAATGTTTCAGTATGCGTTTGCATTTCACGTGAGCATCTCTTGTACCACCCCCACAGCACTTACATAAACAGCACCATATATTCAAGATCCCCACACCATTTGCCAGCCACGCCTTCCATCCAGTCGATGGTTTCCTGCAAAGCCTACCCTACCATGTTTACCCTTTCCTCTTCCCACTTCACAAGGTACTCTGCCTCTTGTTCTTTGTTGCAATTAATATTTGAACCAAGTCTGTGGATTTCAAATCCATAAGCTGTAGCTAAAAGTACAAGTGTCCAACACATTATTTCTCAGTTGGATATTCTGAGCATAATTTTTTCTTCATATTCTGAACCAATGGCTTCCTCCTACTCCACAAAGGTGGTTTATCTTTCCCTATTTGTGTTCGTCAATATCTGGACGGTTTCCATACATGACGGCGACTACTGCCTCCCTGGTCCTCTCATAGAGGTCATCAACGGCGCTGCCCACCACGTGGACCATCATCTATACTTCAACTACAATTATGGTCAATACTTCACAATGTGGGACCGTCTGGCAGGCTCGTACCGTCATCCCTCTGTCCTCCTGGGGAAGGGACCACGTGACCACATCTCCAAGCTCATGGCAGAGGGGAAGCCGCAGTCACAGTGAAAAGAAAGAAGAAAAGAAAACTCCAAGAACATGGATGCAAAGTGCCAAAAGTGTCCATTGGGCCACTCGGGCAACAGGCCCAGTCAATTGAGATCTTGTCTAGTTTCTGAAATACTGGGGCGAAAAAACAAGAAAAACAACCAGACTTTCTACTTCACCTCGGAGTGACCCGATCGGCAGACCCAAAATCACACCAACCACAGCAAGCCGCCTTTGATTTAAAATGGTGCTCCATTAGCAAGCCGGCAAAACCGGGTTCAGTTGCACGTCCATCCGTCCCCCACGCGCACTGGCGATGCTAATTTGCCCAGTCAACATTTTAATCCACAATACGTGCCTGCAAAGTACAATAACCACACAGTTGGCATGTCTCTTCGTCATGTTATCATTTATTTTGTCATGCTCAACGGGGTCAATTTGGTAAATACATATAGCCACACATTCATGTTTGACACCCAGGTGATAGTTGTCATGGGTGGTCTCACTTTTCAAGTAACAAAACTCTGAGAAACACCTTCTATTTTGTCTTATATTGGTGAGTAGAACCAAAAATCGTAACAAAATAAAAACGGTGTATACAAAATGCAGCTTTCAAGTTCTGTCTATCAGTCTCTCAAATAATGGCTTGTTAAATCCCCAATTCAAAGCATAGTCAATATATTGATTACATAAATTATGGTTATTTACTAATTGTATTGATGATGTTGGAAATAACCAATGTAAAAAGAAATGCAGCCATGACTCAAATATAAAAATTATGTACAGTGTACAAAACAAAGACCTCTCTAACACCAAGATGCATTTACCATCTTTGTATTTAGCTGTAACATACTACCGGTACTTATTATTTATCAAGAGCTCTGTCCTCCCGCAAGTAAAATTAAGCCCGATTTCTACTTTTCTACGAAGGTCGATCTTGTGCCGGAAATAGCCGATCTACAAGCTCACGTGTTGCTCACGTGGTGTAGAATAGTGGTAGGTACCACAGTCATTACTACAGTACAGCCTTTAAAGTGAGTGGGGTTCAGAGGAGGTGTAGAATAGTGATAGGTAGTGGTACCACAGTCATTACTACAGTACAGCCTTTAAAGTGAGTGGGGTTCAGAGGAGGTGTAGAATAGTGGTAGGTAGTGGTACCACAGTCATTACTACAGTACAGCCTTTAAAGTGAGTGGGGTTCAGAGGAGGTGTAGAATAGTGGTAGGTAGTGGTATCACAGTCATTACTACAGTACAGCCTTTAAAGTGAGTGGGGTTCAGAGGAGGTGTAGAATAGTGATAGGTAGTGGTATCACAGTCATTACTACAGTACAGCCTTTAAAGTGAGTGGGGTTCAGAGGAGGTGTAGAATAGTGGTAGGTAGTGGTACCACAGTCAATACTACAGTACAGCCTTTAAAGTGAGTGGGGTTCAGAGGAGGTGTAGAATAGTCGTAGGTACCACAGTCATTACTACAGCAGAGCCTTTAGCTTCCTGTGTTTGGCGTGTTTTCATGAAGACTTTGCAAGGCCAGGTCAGTCCACTTCATCTCTTGTTCTTTTACGGACTCTGTGGATCCACCATTATCCTGCTCAGCTTCAGGAAGCTCGCTCTGAAAAAAAAAGAAGAGAGAATGCCATTAGTTCCACAAGTTAATAAGCCCTAAATGAATTGAATGGGGCTATGGGGTGTTGTGCTAATTCACTTATTTTGTATATATCCTCTCTTCATAATGTAAATAATATCCCAAAGCGGCACACTTTACTACTTATTTCGATGGAAATAAGCAAATTAGCATAACACCCCATAGCCCCGTTCAATTCCCATTCAATGCAATGCAATTCATTGAGGTCTTATGGTAGGGGAGTATTTTCACAAAAAAACACCTGGACCTCTTTGTTGGGGACGTAACAACTACAAAGAAAGGTAAGAAAGCATTCTAGCATGGAATTCTCCTTTAAAGCTCTATAAGGGTACATTTGGTTACCAACTCTCCATCATTTAGCTGGGGACCACCTGGAACCCCCTCCCGGACCACTGGTTGAAAACCACTGGTTAAGGCTAGGGCACTAAACTGTCATGTGGCCGAAATAAATACAGTGGGCGCCCCTCAGTTCACACGGGTGTGATTTTTTTCCAAAGAGCTTGCTTTATTAAATGTGCTGTTTCTTCTGCTTACACAAGAGTATTTTGTCATTGTGCTTTATCTCACTTTGGTTAACCATGTCCAACCCAGATTCGGCTCATAGAATCTCTTTGCCACGGTTCTTGTATTCTTTATTTTGTTTTACTGAGAATAACGTTAGAAATAAGTTTAGGGTTATGCATAGTTTTACTGGGTTTAAGTTTAGGTATAGGGTTAGGCATAGTTTTACTGATGTTAAGGTTAGGAATAAGGTTAGGTTTAACCGTTTAAGCATTAGTTACTTTAGGAATACCAACCGTGCAGTAACGGCTGTACGCCCGGGGCGAGTTGGTTTAGGGGCGACTCGTCTGGTATTCCCACAAAGTCACAGTTTTTGTATTGACTTGTGCTTTCGTAAGTTTCGTTTGAAATGTAGTTGTACCCATTCTGCATACATACTGTGATAAATGAATAATCAATAATAATAAATTTTATTTATAAGGCGCCTTTCAGGGCACTCAAGGTCACCGTACAACAAGTTAAAAACAGTTGACACAAAACACAGTTAAAAGCAATCAATCAACCAACCAAGGGTATGGTGACATCTTCATAAGGCAGTCGGTCTTCTCTCCAAGCGTCATCAGTAAGATCAAGGACTCTTCCATCGCGCTGAAATTCACTGTCCATCTTCTCCAAATCTACAGTAGCCTACATACAACAATAACAACATACATAATTACATATTATACATATCAAATACATTAATACCAACTCTACAGTACACATTATACATATTAAATACATATATTTAATACCAACTCTACAGTACATAATAAATTATAGTATAGTATACATATAAATACATATATTGAATTTAATATGTATATATATTTTTAACTCACTCAACAAGCTCCAGCAGTGTAGCAGCTCACCACTGCTAAACAAACGGTAGGTCAGGTAGGCAGTAGACACTTATTCGTTCTTTTTGTGGTGGTATGTCCCACTCAGACAGCTAATATAATAACTGTCTGCAACTCTGCATGGATGAAAGGTGACCCTAAAGCCGTTTGTTTCTGTGTTTTATAGAAGGTTTTTGTACATTGTTTTGTGAAGCATTGACGCAAAGATGTGGTTCCAATCAGTGTTGCCAGATTGTGTGAGAGAAATAAGCATCCAGGTCTATGACAACAAGCTACTGGGGGGGGGGGGGGTCCCTGGCACAAAATATTTTTAGATGTAGGATCCTTGGACAAATCTACATTAATAGTCCATTGACAATTAAGACATGGACATGTGTGAGAAATTCTGAGAATCACTGGTTTAAACAACTTTCACAACCGGTACACAAGAACTACGGTACAAATATTATTTACAAGAAACTTTACATTAAAAAAAAAAAAGAAACAAGCCCAAAATAGCTTATAATAAGCGGACATGGCAACAATGGTTCCAACGTTTTAATTGGCTAGTGTGAAACGGAACATCATCTCCGCTTCCGTCTTTTTCTGTGTCCTTGGCGAACGGCAAAGCAACACGTAAATTGGTCCATAGTGCCACCTACTGAACAGAGTGTGTAGTATCCTATTTTACAGTGGTTTTTCATCATAGATGTGACATGTAAATGGTTCAATTGAATAACAACATTGCTGTAATTTGCATCAGTTGAGTCCCAGTTTCAATGTATTGATTTATAAACAGTATGCAGAATGAGTAGCCTACATTTAATTCAAACAAAAGTACAACTCAATACAAAAACTGTGGACACTATGATGAAGCAATTCAATTCAATTCAAAGGGCTTTATTGGCATGAGAAAACATACGTTTACATTGCCAAAGCAGAAAGAACAATACAACAATACAGCAATACAATCAAAACAAACATGATGTACATTTGAAGGTCAGAATCTTCAATAGATCAAATTCTATGTACCAAGATCACTCGATGCAGGTATAGTGCAGGAATATACACAATGATCTAATGAGTCTTTAGGGTGGTTGTGTTCCATTTGATATCCTTCTCCTATCACAGAAACTCACAAATCTTGCTGCTGTGTTTGCACATGAATCATTACACTTGTTTACAATAAGGCCTACCATTTTCAATTCATCAGAACATTTAGAGACTTACAATTATACACTTCTATATAAAAATCAGGAATGATTGAATGTAATAATGTCAGGTATATCAAGTAAGTTTCAGCCTTCTAGTGGAATCTGATATTTCCTCTTGTACTGTGTCTTATTAAGAATTGCATAAATGATGTACCATAATATGACATAAGATTCAGGAATACCCCAAAGATGTATAAGCTTGTAGTATAAGGATATAATGTAAGAGGCAGTAGGCATTTCTCTGGCAGAGGATGGGGGTTGACAGACACACATTTACGAAGTGAACACTTTATGGTATTTATTAGCCGTATTATCAATTGCTATCATGGGGCCTCGTAATTGTATTCCATATGTTCGAAATAGTATACACTATTATAACATGTAATCTGAATCTGATTACATCTGCAACTAATGCAAGGCTGCAAGCATTAATGAATGAATATTATTCTGGTAGCTAGAATTTTACTAGAATTTAGAAGTCACAAGTCAGTTTGTGTTCTTGAGGAGGTGCCCCGAATGGACCAATCATTTATAAGGACGCCACGTGGTATGACAGCTTCAGAAGGAGGTGAGACCTTATGGACCAGTCACCTGTCAGAACGTCATGCTGTCAGTGTGCTGTCAGTGTGTTGCCATGTCCGCTTATTATAAGCCACTTTGGGCTTCTTCTGCAAAGTAGAGTAGAGTGTAGACTACCTTTTTTCACTGAAACAAAACTAAGCTATGATGACTATTGACAATTTCGTCAACAAATACAAAATAGACTAAAATGTTAGGAAGGGACTATAGTGGACAAGAGATCCAGTAGGTTGCATTCTGAACTATCAAGGCTCGCCAAAATACATTTTAATTTTATAAAAAAAGTAAAAAACACTTTTACGCTTATTTCTCTCACACAATAAATCTGGCAACCCTGGGGGTAGTAGGCTACTTGTTGCGTGGCGCGGGCCATGCATGCATGTATGCATGCTAGCGGTTTATAGCAGCCATTGCACCTCCGTGACCGTGTTGTCCAGCTATGCAGCGCCTCCTCATCTTAACCACCTCATTACACCGAACAGTCCCGTCGAAAGCTTTCTCTCTCCGCTCCGCAGCCATGTCCACGCTTCTTATCAACCAGCCGAAGTACGCCTGGCTCAAAGAGCTGGGCCTGGCTGAGGAAAACCACGGTGTTTACAACGGGACGTGGGGAGGACAGGGAGAGGTGAGCACCTTAAACCAACAAGATTAGCTTTTAGCTTTGACTTGAGTCCCAACTTTCCAAATATAGCTAAGGCTAAATGTGGCGGAGCAAGGGTGGTTGCAAAGACACATTCTGCAAATGCCACCACATCATGCATGCAATCTGCACTGTACAATGCATATGTGAAACAACAGCTTGTATTTGATTGTTTGAGTCGGTCGGTGTATTTGTGGCAGTGGCATTCATTAATTTTAACGGCTAGCTTCACTGCTAACGCATGGCTATTCATTGCCGTCAAGCCGATCAAATCAAAGAACGACGTGGCTAATCAATTCTGTTCTCATCAGTTCATAAATAGGCAGAATACTCTCCAACCCATTTAGACCTAAAGCCGATTCTAAAAACGCCTTCTAAAGACGACCTAAGTTTTCTGAAAAACTTAAAATATTTATATAGCCGCATCAATTTTTGGAATACTGTACATACTGTACAGAACCCAAAAATGGGTTCCCAACTTCCCGGCCTGAGGGGGTAAAACACCAAAAGGGGTTCCCGCCCAGAATGGACCAGTGATTAACCATTATGTATTCTAAAATGCATTATGGGTATTACAAGATTCTATATAGTTGTATAACTTTTACCCATAATAGTTTTCATTTTGTCCAATAAATAAACATGGCTCTGACTTGTAAAATAATAAATGCATGCACTTCTATATCCATGGTAAACAAAACACTTAAACATAAACACATTGTTACCATCAAGTTACACTGTAATCTGCATAACACATTGTTTTGTCATATTATGATCCACTGAATTCTACACTCCATGTTATAAAGTTTGTTAAACATTCTAGGGGTAGAATATTGTTTCTTACCTGGTGTTTTGTCTTCAAGGTCATCACGTCATACTGCCCAGCCAACAATGAGCCCATTGCCAGAGTACGCCAGGCAACCATGGCAGAATATGAAGAAACCATACTGAAATCGAGGGAAGCCTGGAAAGTGTGGGCTGATATTCCAGCGCCCAAAAGAGGGGAGATCGTGAGACAGATCGGCGACGCCTTGAGGAGCAAGATCAAAGTTCTCGGAAGCTTGGTGTCGCTGGAAATGGGCAAGATCTATGTGGAGGGAGTGGGAGAAGTGCAAGAATATGTTGACGTCTGCGACTATGCCGTCGGCCTATCCAGGATGATCGGCGGGCCCATTCTCCCGTCAGAAAGGCCGGGCCATGCCCTCATTGAGCAGTGGAACCCAGTGGGCCTGGTGGGGATTATCACAGCCTTCAACTTTCCTGTCGCTGTGTATGGCTGGAACAATGCGATCGCTCTCATCTGCGGTAATGTCTGCCTGTGGAAAGGAGCTCCTACCACCCCTCTCACAACTGTCGCCGTAACCAAAATTGTAGCCGAGGTGCTGGAGCAGAACAACCTGCCCGGTGCCATCTGCTCCATGGCGTGCGGAGGCGCCGATATCGGCACCGCCATGGCAAAGGACGAGCGTGTGGATCTGGTGTCGTTCACCGGCAGCACTCACGTGGGAAAAATGGTGGCCATGGCGGTGCAAGAACGATTTGGTCGTCAGCTGCTTGAACTTGGCGGGAACAACGCCATCATTGTCTTTGAGGATGCCGATCTGAATCTGGTGGTGCCAGGGACTGTCTTTGCCTCCGTGGGAACAGCTGGCCAGCGCTGCACAACCACCAGGAGGCTAATGCTACACGAGAGCCTTCACGATGCAGTGGTAGAGAGGATCGCTAAGGCCTACAAACAAATTCGCATCGGCGACCCTTGGGACCCCACCACCCTCTATGGGCCTCTTCACACCAAGCATGCCATAGAGCAGTACCTGGCTGCTATTGAGCAGGCTAAGCAACAGGGTGGTACGGTGGTGTGCGGAGGCAAGGTGATAGATCGCCCTGGAAACTATGTTGAGCCCACCATCATCACAGGACTGGCTCATGATGCTCCCATCGTCCACACCGAGACCTTCGTTCCCATCCTTTACGTTCTCAAGTTCAACACGGAAGAGGAGGCCTTTGCCTGGAACAACGAGGTCAAACAGGGCCTGTCGAGCAGCATCTTCACCAAAGATATGGGTCGGGTTTTCCGCTGGTTGGGCCCAAAAGGGTCAGACTGCGGCATTGTAAACGTCAACATTCCTACTGCCGGTGCTGAAATCGGAGGGGCCTTCGGTGGGGAGAAACACACAGGAGGTGGAAGGGAGTCCGGGAGTGACTCTTGGAAACAATACATGAGGAGGTCAACTTGTACAATCAACTACAGCAAGGACCTTCCCCTGGCCCAGGGCATCAAGTTTGAGTGAATGATTTGAACTATCTGGTACCATGAGTTCAATAACACTGGAGAATAGGAAAAAAAACTTTCCACCTTCAATAAAATGCTTTATAAAATGATTTGTGCACCACTGCATAATTCACCACCGCTTTTTAGATCCCAACCATGATTATATGGCTCTGGAATAGAAAAATGGTTATTTTCTCTGAACTGTTTTGTTGAAATGGAACCAGCCTCTATACGTGTATACTTCTCAAGCACTTATAATATGGTAGCAGATGCTTTGCTACAAATGATGCCTTATTTAGAGAATATATATATATATATATATATATTCTACACTACTAGCTAACTAACGTTTTGATGTCCATTTCTACCAGTAGCATCAGTATGCAATTGTTGTTGAGGTTTTTCAGACTAAAAATGGTTATATTTTCCTTGTTGAATAAACTTTATATGTTTGGAATTAAGTGGTTGTTTTTATTTTTGTTAAACGGTATGTTTTGAGGTGAGCAATCTAAGTAGGAGTCTAATGTGAGCCATGGTGATACATTCACCCATCTGTAAAATGTATGGAAATGGAAATCCATCCAACAATTTGGATATATATATAATGAATCAGAGCTGTCAATGCTTCCACTGGAGTTGTGCATATGCTGTAATTGGATCAGATGAACCTTGAATATTAATAAATATTGAACCACCATTAGAGTTCAAAGAAAACATTTTTTGCTACAAATGTGGATAGGCTAGCATGATACATCTAGCAGCTAGATTCTAGCTAGTCCACCTTAGGTTTTGAGTACAATAGCCAAACAATGAAGGCAAATGTGACAATCGAGGTAAGGCTTCTGGTCTGAGTGAGGATAGTTCTGGAAAAGTATCAAGGATTCACTCAAGCTACTTGTCTGTCTGTCTTTTTTATTACATGAAATCCATTCCAAACAGGTCTGTCCACTTGAAATATAGGCCTACTTCCTGAGAGTTGCAGATCTTGCCAAATTGATGTTGGTACCATTATAACAGGCAAATGTTTGATAAAAAATAACGATTCTCTTCTACATTCTCTAATTGTGTCTTGAGAGCGTAAATTAAAATGAAACCAAATGTACCTACAGTTAAAGATCTATAGTAAAGGGTCCATTTGGTTACCAGCTCCATCGTTTAGCTTAATAATACATTTTATTTATAAGGCGCCTTTCAGGGCACTCAAAGTCGCCGTACAGGTTAAAAACAGTACAAGAACACAGTTAAAAGCAGAACAAAACTAGGGCACAGCTTGCAGCAGAAGACAGGTCACACAGAGTCAAAGGACTGCCTAAACAGGTGGGCTTTGAGGTGAGTTTGAAATATAGTGATAGAGTCCATGTTTCTGATGTCAGGGGGGAGGGAGTTCCAGAGGTGAGGGGCAGAGCGGCTGAAGGCTCTTGAGCCCATCGTGGAGAGACAGGCTTGGGACCACCTGGAACCCCCTCAAGGACCTCTGATGGTCCCCGGACCACTAGTTGAGAACCACTGAAATAAAGGAATGCCCAAAGTTCCACTGACGCGAAAGCAGCAGTGGTTAGCAGTAGTCACTACACTAGTAACCATAGTAACCGAGACTTCTGTTACATACAATGATAGGCTTGTTGCTAAGTGCACTTCAAACACTGAAGACCAAGGACCAAGGCAGCCAAATCAACACATTCTGTAAAGGTTCATCTACAGATAAGGTATGTTAACTAATAAATAAAAAATTGTAGTTTCACTACAGTCGTTTAATGATCACAGTATGTTTTCAGAGATAAATTGGTAGCAAATATAGGCTATAGACTACTATGCTACTCCAGTCAATGAACTAATGCTCAACAACAATTAATAGATTTCCAAACTCTGAGCAGATCTAATTCTCACTGGGTCAAAACGTATATATATATATATATTAGAGCTGGGACTCGATTAAAAAAAAAATCTAATTAATCAGAGGCTTTGTAGTTAATTAATCTCGATTAATCGCATTTTAATCGCATATCAATATTTAACCAGAGAACAGTGAGAAACCTTTTTTTTTCAAATGTTTTTGGTATCCCAGTGAATAGTGACTACGGGATTCCACTCATTTTCAACATTTTACTGTCATTAATATACCTTAGAGTTGTTGTGTGGATATAATAAGAAAGTCCCCCCCATTCTGTGTTGCCTAGAACTGGAGGTCTGAAAAAAAATCAGTAACATTATGAAGTACATCTCAGTGACATCACAAAAATGTACTTCATAATGTTACTGTTTTTTTCAGACCTTCAGTTCTATAGGCAACACAGAATGGGGGGACTTTTTATTATTTCCAGTGCACACAACTCCATAGAAAAATGCGTTTTATCCCAACAGTGATATATAGGCAGGTGATATATATAGGCAGCAAGTGCCTATATAAAGTGTCTTCAGTGTGTATATGAATACTCAAATGTGCTTTACATTGCTGGGCATGAGAAAACAAATAAAAACAACTTTATTATGGGGGAAACAAAAAGGTGCGATTAATTTATCTGTAGTTAATCGCGATAGATTTTTCTGTAGTTAATTAATCTCGATTAACACGTTAAAGTCCCAGCCCTAATATATATATATATATATTATTATATATTATTATATATTATACAGAGAGACCCATGGATGCTTTCGTGAGTGAGAACAAAAAGCCTGTGTGAAGTAAGTGTCTCTTCAGTGCAGACACCATATATTAATAGATGACTACTTGGTATTTCAGTATCAATTTACATTTGGCCACTATAGTGTGTTTTTCCATATCTGCCTATCGAAGTCAAT
This sequence comes from Protomyctophum parallelum, assembly GCF_964188405.1. Lineage (NCBI taxonomy): Eukaryota > Metazoa > Chordata > Actinopteri > Myctophiformes > Myctophidae > Protomyctophum > Protomyctophum parallelum. Next base: position 13,459,655 of record NC_139700.1, read on the forward strand.
TCCTGTATTTGCAATATTAAAGCATAGAATTTCTGTGAAACCTTATAGGTACCAGCAGTACCACAATGATGGCAGCAGCCTTCCAAGAGCAGGAGAAACAAAATAATCCGGAAAAAACATGTGTCAACCCTGGCAACCCAGTCTTCTCTTGCACAATGACCCCATCGGTTAAAGAGTTATCATCATCACCAGTGCCATGGACAAAACCCCAGAATCTCCTGTACAAGACCTCCTCGAGTGACTACGGTAGACGCCCGCCAACGTTTGAGAGTTCACCCTGTACTTACCATCCTCGGTCACAAAGATTTACACAAGATCTGGGGAAGAGTGGCATGTATCATGACAACTCATTCAACACGTCTCTTGACAAAAGCAGGGTGTACGATTGGCCCTAATTTAAAGCACAATTTTACACATGGACAGTTTTTTTAAAGCCTTTTCTTTTTAGATAATTGCTATTTCCAGTTGAAATAAAACAACATGAAATGAAAAAAAATATTTATTCAACATCATCTCTGTTCTGTGAGCTTCATTTTATGGTGTTAAAAAAAAAGTTATGGCAAAAGTTACATGCAAGTCAAGTTGACAAGAAAGTTAGAAGTCGAGACACAATTATGCCCATTACAATGACACTGCAACAGTTCTAGTAGTAGATTTGAACACAGATTTGTTCAATATGTGTTCATTGTTTCTTTAGTGCTATAAAAAGAATAAAATTATTTTATACAATATATTGTAATAATGTAAATACAACCATGCATGGGAGGGGAGTCTATCACATGGAGCTGTTTTAAAGGAATAGTTCCCCAAAAACCATAATTATGTCATTACTCATACCAGTTGAAACAGAGGGATTCTTTGTCCACACAACATGTAAGGAGCAAGTCAGCAAAACTTGGAAGGCAAGGGCAAAAAAAAGGGCAGTAAAAATAAAATAAAATAAATACTTCATATAAGCTCATGCAGCGTAATAAATGTCTATTTAGGCATTTAGAAGACGTTATTATTCAGAGCAACTTAAAGGACCACTTCACCACTTTTCAACCTATCTTCATATAATAGGTCCTCACTAATAATCATGAAAGAATGGCAAAAAAAATTCTACTCAGTCTGTGTCTCATAGGAGGGCTGTGGTGTGGGCAGTTTAGAAAACGTCTTCCAGTGACATCATCATTAGGCAGAGTTTTTTTTTAAACCAGATTTTTTTTACAAAACTGTTTAGATTGTCATTATCGTGAGAACGATGGCTTCCATTTTTGCATTGCAACTTTTCAGGACTAGAAAGCCTGCAGTTTCTATTAACTTGTATTCCCCATCGATGATGTCACTGGAAGACGGTTTCTGAACTGCCCACAGCCCTCCTATGAGACACAGACCGAGTAGAATAAAATTGCGCCATTCTTTCATGATTATTAGTGAGGACCTATTATATGAAGATAGGTTGAAAAGTGGTGAAGTGGTCCTTTAAGTCTTCTGAAGCCAATAACCAATAGGATGCTCAGGCAGGCTCTGGACTGCATGGTGGTCAAGGAGAACTTTAAATGCCAAATCTTTGCACTCCAGTAGTGTTGTAGTGAATATCTTCATCCGGGGTGTGTGTGTGTGTGTGTGTGTGTGTGTGTGTGTGTGTGTGTCATTGGTATAACTAGGCCTTTTTGATCAACCAGAAGGAAATGTTCGATGTAATGTCAATATATATGTCATTATGGAGTGGTGGCTCAGGGGTAGAGTGGCTGGATGGGAACTGCAAGGTTGCCAGTTCAAACCCAGGTTTGTGCTTTGCATGGTTTCCTCTGCCATCGGTGTATGGATGTAAAGGTCAATCTATGTACAGATGTACCACGTATGAATGTTTGTGTGAGGGTGAATGTAATGTAATCTATGCAAAGCGCCTTGGATAAAGGCGCTATATAAATGCACCATTTACTGTTGATGATCGAAATAAACAGGATTCAGATTATATACCGTAGTTATATTCCACTGTTAGGTTCTTATTTATGTATGGTTCATGATGAGTATATTGATGTATTACCATGTTTTCGTTCTTGTTTACTGTAAATTGTTCTGGATTAAGAGCGTCTGGCAAATGCCTAAATTGCAAATGATAAATTGAGTTGAAGTCTTAAGTGTACACAGCTCTGCTCTGCTGTGTGGGTATACCAACACTCAAGTTTCATTTGCCCTTTAGCTGGTACAACTGCTGAAATAAAATGTCAAACACTTGTCACCTAACCTGTGTGGTGTATTAAATACTTCCTGCCCGTGTCCAATGTTAACATAATGGCACAAACTTTTTTTATTGAGCTTTATTTCAATTAAAACTACACAAAATAAATGTATAGAGAGAAACCATTTATCAGCTGCATTATTTGTCTGTCTCTCTCCTGATTGGATTTGGTATCCTGAAATTAGTATTTTCTGTTTAATAGTTTAATACTAAATAGCTGGAGGAGAGATGAGAAGAGAAGACTAGATAGTATGTGTTTGGGGTTTTGGTGAAAAAGTGTGTGTGTGTGTGTGTGTGATATAAAATAAACCAAGTGACACATACTGAACTCACATGAACATACATTTATTACAAATATCACAATCCAGGAAACAACAATTCCTCAGTAAATCACATCTTTGGGAACCCTGGTCCAAAACTCCTTTATAGATGTTTAAATACAATGCGGCCTGTTCCTTTTTTTTTTCCCAGTCTTGAACTTTATTTGCAGTAGGAGAGACAACTGTCAAATTGTCACGTTGTGCAAGGAGCCAATGACAAGCAGACATCTCTGCAAGGAGCCAATGACAAGCAGACATCTCTGCAAGGAGCCAATGACAAGCAGACATCTCTTCAAGGAGCAAATGACAAGCAGACATCTCTTCGATACTGGGATGAAATCAGAGATCATTCTTGTATTTTTGGAATCATTTAAAACGTTGATTTCATGCAATTCTCTGGAGTAAAAATCATTCCAGATTAATTAAGACATTTTAAGCATTATTCATCTCAAATGATTGTTTGCATCATTATGCTAAATTCATCCCATTTTCAAAATACAACTGTTAATTCTGTCAACCCAGAAATGCTTCAAGTAGGCCTAAAGGACGGCAATAAAGTTGAAGAGAGGGAGGGACAGAATGAGAGAAATATGGAGATATCAGGAAGAGAAGAGTAGAGATGTGCTTAATTGCTGCTTAAGACATGAACAAGGAACCGTATGCTCGCAGAATTCACACCAGCAGAATGCTTACAGCAATGCAAACATTTTCAAAATGTGTCTGAGGTTATGAATGACAGCCTTGTAAATAAGTGAGTTGTGCTCTGGCAACAGCTCCGGTGGTCCAAAACAAGCAACTGTACCCAGCTGGGGAGCTCACAGACACATAGAAGACATATCTGATAATGTGCGACTCTGGCAGCTTGTTTTGCTAAGTGATGTAAAATAGGTTTTCAATGTAATGGGTCCCGGGACCCAGGGGTGGTCTTATGAATGGGACCCAGGGGTGGTCTTTTAGATGGGTCCCAGGGACATTTTATGAGTCCTACTTCAACAACGTTAAAGTACAGTACTGAGTACAGTATTACATCCCAGGACCCCCGGAGGGTGACATGATTGCGTCCTCAATTTAGTGAGTCTAAAGGATGCAGGCTATTTGCATCACTGTATAACACCACAACTGTGAATTGAGTCACATCAACAGCGTTGCTTCGCTGCCATGCTCTGAGAATGCACTGAGGTTCAATGCAAAGTCTATGGAGAGGACAATTTTACCCACTGAGTCAGGGGAGGAGGTCGAGTCAACAACAAGCCAAGTATAAAACTTGAGAAAAAGTTCCAACTTTGACACAGGACCACCAACTAATCAGAGGACCAGGGGCAGGCATGTACAATCGACACAAACGAAAGGTGGTGTGGTGGTGGGTAGCAACTACTAATTTCTTACCCCAAGTGTAGATATATATTATACAATGTGCCAGAGATTAGCTTGAATGTCTCTTCTCTCCCCGTCTGTAAGCTCCTCGCAGGGGGCTTGCTCTGATCCACAAAGAACAGCAGAGCTGTCGCTCAGCCTTCAGTTCCACCCTATATGTTGTCACAAACCTGGAAATTACACTGCCTTTCAGATTGACTTGCTTCATCCAAAATGTATTCAACACACACACACACACACACGCGTACTAACCATGATGCTACTGACATGTTTAGTCACTTTGTTTTCTATCATTGGTTCATTTGACCTTCAAGTCACGTTACACAGTAGATTAGGTCATTTTTAAAGACATCCCACAGAAATGTTGAAAACTCTTAGGATTTAGATGGGCCTCGGGTCTAAATGGGTTCAACGTGGGTTTCTTACTTGCTCCCTGACTGAACATCCATGGCAACATTCACCACACATCCAAAACAAGGTTTTATATGTATACTGCCAAAATAACATACTGCAGATACTTACAGAAAAATAAACTCACCAGGAAAACCACAGCACAGGTAACTAAGGTTGGACTGGAGATTTTTCGACAAGCTCATAGCGGCACAATGAGCTTGTAGATCTTTAATTGTGAAAATGTGTCACAAATCTTTGAATATATGCTTTCACAGCGAAATATTTTAACTCAAATATTTTGCTTCTGGGGGGGTCCCTGGAACAACATATTTTCAGATGGGGGTCTGTAGCCAAATACATATCATTCTAGGGGTCCTTGACATGAAATAGTTTGAGAACCACTGACTCAGAAACATAAGGTTTTTCGGTCATGATTTAGATTAAGACATTTTGTAGAATCTGGTCTCAGTCCTAAATGGGTTAAGACATCCTACAGACAAATTCCAATACCAAGGTTTCTCCCTGGAGCCTTTTTCTCCAAAAACCTTGTTACACACAATTTGACTAGGGCAGCACCGTACCGAGAACATGTTTATAGATTAGCTTCTCCCTGCCTGTCAGCCTCTTATTGTTAAATATTGATATAAAAAATGAAATCGTGGGTAAAGCACATCTGAGCAAAAACAAAAAAGAGGAAGCACCAGGAGTTAGTGCTAGGTACCACTGGTCAACATGTGGCCAATACAGGTTATACTGTACCAGTTTCTGAAATGATACACTTTCTATTGACCCATTTGTAAATGTAATCTACTTGTATAGAATCAGACAATGTTCAATTGATTTAAACCTGGTATACACCAAAGACTGGCATCTTATTCCAAAAGGTATAAATGTCCAATACACTAGCCTGGCTTGGCCAGCCTCATAATAGCATGGATTCACTGAAAATTTCCGGAATAAATCTTCAGTGAATCGACGCTATGAGGCGGGCCAAACCAGGCTACCAATACACCGCCCAGCCCTCAAACATAAGCTACCTTGAGTGTGTTCACACTGGAACTGACTGCTGAAGGCAATTGGGAAAGGTGTTGGTAAAGAGAATATATTGAGAATTCCTAACATTTGGAAAACATACTTCATACTTTGAAGCAAATAAAATGACAATGCCAGGCAGAGGCCCTCGCCAATGGCATTATCTTCACACCAAACTGTAAAGAGAAAATATATCTTGTTTCTTAGATTGTGTTCCAAAAAATGTTCTTGCATCCTGTGCTTTATGCCTATCCAACCTTATCAGACTGTGCCTTTGCCAGATGTGTTGGTAATGGCGGCGACGGGTGACCGAGCTGAATTACAATGTGGGTTTGAGGCCACCTTTACACGAGAAGGGTCGCCAGAGAAAACGGTAAAGTCCTGTTGCATTCTCCTTTTTAATTCGCCTTTTACATGGAAATGCAACATTGATGAACACGCTGTAGTGTGCATGCCACGTCGCTAGGTGGCGGTGACGGACTGCCACGTGCCTCCTTCCCATCATACATCATGGTTAACATTCACCATTGCTAGTCGCTACAATTGTATTTGTAGGATGAGCGGGGCGAGGGAGTGCTTGCTCATTTTGCGTTGTGAGCCCACGTGAGCCATGATGTCACAAGTTTTGCAGATTCACCGTTTTGCCCGTTCACATAGAGACGGGAGGAAACTGCGTTTTAAAAGATTGCCACTCTGGAAGGCGTTTTCACTTTGTTACGTTTTCACCTCCCGAAAACGAAAAAAAAGGGACCCCCGCAAACGATACTTTATTTTACCGTTTTCTATGAACACTGTTCCTGTGTAAAGGGGGCCTCTGAGTGACCACCGTGATGTCAGATAGCTCAGCGCAGAAGTTGCAGACTGTATGGGCTCCACTTCCTTTGTCTGGATAACACACTGCTCCTCCACTCCACTCTTGCTTCTCTCGTCAATGAGTTGTGAGGGGCTTCAACCAAGCCTCCAGAATGGCTGGCCAACTTTGGAAGCGCTCGGCCGTGCAGCATCTGGGGTTTAACATTGAGCAACTCCGCATTTTGGATACCAAATTTTGGTGTCCAAATCGAGAAGGAAGTAGACCGTTCTTCCGGGTGCTTCAAAACACCACTGAGAAACTTCCATTGAAATGAATAGCAGGGGGAGGGGGCGAGGCAGTCCGCTCTCTATCCTTTATAATGCTATGGTCTTCATCAGACAGAAGATAAAGGAAAAATGAGGAAAGGATTCCACGATCCAACCATGGCTTTACTCCCCTCCTCTCTCCCTCTTCTTTTCGTTTTTCATTTTATTTATCAGAAAGGAAATTCCTATAATGCATCTCCTCTGTCCATCCCTCTCTCTTGCCAGCCCAGACCCCAGGGTTCCATTATATAAGTCATCACAATGTCATGGCAACACCCTCACAGTCCTATTGGTCACTTTGATTACGGTATGGGGCAAGAGGGTATTGGAAGAGAGAGAGAGGAAGGAACGATTGATCCATGTCCTGACTGGAGGTGAAGCAGGAAGTGTGTCAGGAGACGTGTGCAATGAGTCTGACACGGGTCTGGATGTCCTGGCGACACAACGGGCATGTCTCTAATTGTAAGGCACACTCCATACATATACCACTGCAGGGAGAGAAACACGAAACAAGAACATTCATTATTCATAACAAACCTGCACATTCAAATTTGTAGATATGGTGCGCTTAAAAAACCTTGGAAATCACGTTTTCTTGCCAATAGTAAAAGCTGTCCAACTTGTATGTCTTGTGTGTCTTTTTAAAATCAAGAGAAGGAAAGTATAATTTAAGAGGGTTGTTTATTTTTTGAAACACGTACAAAAGCAAGAACTAATATTAAAGATTTCAGTTTTGGGAGTTAAAGTATGGAATAGTCTTAGTGATGGGTTAAACTTGTGTACATCTCAGGGGAGATTTGTTTTAAAGCATTAAAAAGAAAAATAATTCAGGAGTACAGTTTTGAGTAAAACATTTTCTATTCTTTTTTATATTAAAATGTATTGTTTTTTTTTATATTAAAGTTAAGGCTACTATTCCTATTCGGTCATGAATTTGTGTGTGATTTGGATGGACATTTACATTTCTGATAATAATGTTCTTGTTGTAAGTCCACACAAATGTTCTTTTTTAAAATGTATTATTTTGATTCGTAAACAAGGACCGAAATAAACCATTCATTCATTCAAACAGGAACACGAATAAAAACAGCTCGTGCTGTGCTACTGAAACATTAGCGGATTATCAATCATTCTTTGTCAACATTCAAGTAGAACTACCAGAAGTACAACCCAGTAAAATAATGCGTCATTATAAAAATATATAAATTATGATTATAGTCCATTTCCTCCTTTTAGTATGGATGGCTTTCACATTGCAGCGATCCGTATCCAAGACTTGATTGATTGCGATCCCGGCGATCTTTGAACCAAAACATCATGCATTTCAATAATATGAATATTTTTAATATGATTGATTCTATTCCACACACATACTGTACATACCCATGTCCACAGGGTCGCAGTTCGGTGTCAGCCATGATGTCGCAGCACAATGTGCAGCAGTTGTCCCGGATGCTCACCTGCTTCAGCAAGGCCAGGCGCCGGTGTCTGTACACAAACAACCGTTAGGAAAGTGACAGCACAACAAGGGACTCTCCTATTGCCATAGGCCTGTAATCTTTCAAACCACTGACAATCTTATTTTCTTTATTTACTTTATTCGTTTATTTGGTCGGGACAGTGTATATTGATGAACATTACATTAAAAATCACACCCGTGGCCCAGGCGGTGGCGTAACCGTCTGGGCACCCGACTGGTAATCCAGTCGCAGTGTGCCGCGGGTTCGACTCCCGAGCCCGACACGGCCTTTACTGCATGTCTTCCCCCATCTCTCTCCCGTTTCCTGTCAGCCTACTGTCTGTCCCTTCAAAAAACCAATAAAAGGCGTAAGCCGCAAAAAAAAAATCTAAAAAAAAAATATATATATATCACACCCGTGTGAACTGGGGTCGGCAAAGCTATCTGTCCGTCCCCTCTTCTCTCACACCAACTAACTTCATGTCCTCTTTCATAAGTCTTCCTCTAGGCCTCCTGCCTGGCTGTTCAAAACTCAGCATCCTTCTACCGATATGCTCACTATCCTGCCTCTGTACGTGTCCAAACCATCCCAGTCTGGCCTCTCTGGCTTTATCTCCGAAACATCTGACATTTGCTGTCCCTCTGATGTACTCGTTCCTGATCCTATCCATCCTTGTTACTCCCAGAGAGAACAGCTTTACTAACTGTCTTTTCCTCAGTGCGACTGTCTAATGACCATGATGAACCAAAACTTCATGAAATCAACTCAAGTGATGTTATTATTTGGTTGAGGTATTATCTATACTGGACACCAGTGTTGATTTTCATCGACTAAAACTATGGCAAAAAATGTTCGTCAACTACCTTTTTTCACTGAGGAAAACTAAATGGAAACTAAATGAAAACTAAGCTATGATGAGTAAAACTAAAGACTAAATATATTGACAATTGTCAATAAATGTCAACAAATAAAAACTAAGGGACTTCCTGGGACAAGATGTCTAGTATATGTAAAGACAAGTCATTTTACACTTGGTTGCATGCTGAAAATAGCAGATCTACTACAAGCTCACAACACGTCGCAGTGCGAAACTTGTAGACAGCTTGTAGATCGCTGGAAAATCAGCCATTATGGAAAGTCAGCCATTATGACAGCATCAAGGCCCGGAAAAATACATTTACCATAGTCGAATAAATCAAATTATTTTGTTTTAGGGTTTCTTTGCCAGTGGCAAGCAGGTAGGTGCTGCCTAATAGACTAGTATATAAACCAAATGTACATAATAAGTTATACCTGGGCAGAATGATCTTTTCGTTGGGTAGCAGAGAGGCAAAGTCGTTAAATGTGCTGAACTTGATGGAGGGCGGGTGGCGGAAAGGCTTGGCCCCGAAGTTAAACTCACACTGCTGGTACGACATGAAGCTGGCCGCCGCGAAGAACCCAGAGCTGGACAACACAGAGAGGTGAAACAAGACCATTAGAACAAAGATAGGATGTAGGGAGGTTAACCCATTTAGACCTGAGGTCTAAATGGTCTGTGTCTCCTTCTTTGAACCACCTATTTTAACCGTTATTTTAAAGGAGCATTCAGCGATTTGGGTGATTTGGAAAAAACCCTGATCCGCCCCGGTAACAAGATGTGGGGGGGGGGGGGGGGGGGGCACGCAACAGGTCAACAGCACGCACACCAAGGTCCACCCCTGCTCGATCATGATTGGCGGAAGGCCCTCTCTATCCTGATTGGATGACGGCTGGGCCACCTAGGCAAAAACTATACCCCAGGGGTTAACTGGGGACAGGTAGGAACTCCTTAGTGAAATGAAATCACTGAATATCCCTTTAAACTTTAGCTGTTGAAAAATAGCAGATCTACAAGCTCAGTGTGGTGCCACAAGTTTGTAGATCTGCAAATTTTGAAAGAAATCGTGAAAATGTGTACAAATCTTTGAATATATATTCTTTAACAAAGATTATTTCATATTTGCTTCTGTGGGGCCCCTGGAACAACATATTGTCAGATGGGGGGCCTTGACATGGAAACGTTTGCAAATCACTGATGCCGAAACTTTTTTTTTCAGTTTTTCAGAAAACTGTCATGTTTTGTAGAATCTGGCCTCAGGTCTTAATGGTTAAAGGAGAATATAAGGGAGAAGAGGTGGGAAAAGAGGTTTGTGAATCTAGCTACTGGAAAATAAAATGAAGAACTAAAGTACAAATCTGCATGAGAGGCTTATGAGTAAACAGACCAGAGGCAGAGAGCCTTTTGTGTGTCTAGTCTGACGGCAGTCTTTGTGTCCCTGTATGTTTCTCCTTTATGTGGACATAAGTAAATGGTAAAGAGTGTGTGTGTGTGTGTGTGTGTGTGTGTGTGTGTGTGTGTGTGTGTGTGTGTTAAGGCTGTACCCTAGCCCTTATTTTAGGACTCGAACTTCGGCAGGAATTTCCGAGTGAACATTCGGACCATTTGTTTCTAATTAATTAAAAAAATAACCGTCTTGATCAGAGCGCACAGCGCGTCTCCCCCGCTCTTTACCAATCTCTCTCGTCTCTCCCAACACACACACACACACACACGGACAAATTATTTTCTGTGCACACACACACGCACAAAAAATCGATCCGCAAATCCGATCCAAAAAGCTAAAAGCTGCACAGTTTACATCCAAGAATCCAATCCAAGAAAAATAATGTGTCACTCTCTCGGTTCTGCACTGCTGTACTGGAGAAGTATATAGCACTTTCGGTTCTGTCGAGGGCAGTGCAACACAGCGCAGCGAGAGAGAGAGAACTAACCTTTTTCTCAAATTGTGCGATCGTGCTGGTGTGTGTGTGTGTGTGTGTGTGTGTGTGTGTGTGTGTGTGTAAACTTACGTGGCTGAGGAGAAGACCTGTTTCTCTGGCGGCAGCTGGTGTCCGTTCAGATAGAAGATCATCTGTTTCTTACTGAGGTCCAGTAGAAAGCCTATGGCATCTCCTAATCAGGACACACATCAGTGAATTGACAGCACATTTTTATTTTAGTTTTAGTCATAGTTTAGAATACCAGTTTTCATTTAGTTTTAGTCACATTTTAGTCACCTGGAATGTTTTAGTGTTAGTCTAGTTTTAGCTGACTAAATATCAGCTGACTAAATATCATAAGTTTTAGTTAGAAATCTACAGTTGAGTTAGTCGATTAAAATGTGTTTTGGCGGGCCATGGTGCCGTCGTAATGGCTGATTTTACACTTGCTGAAAATACAAGCTCACAACGCGTCGCGCTGCGACGCATTGCAACCAAAGTGTAAAACTAGTCCCTTCCTAACATTTTAGTCTATTCTTTTTGTTGACGAAATTGCCAATATATTTAGTTTTAGTCATCATGGCTTAGTTTTCATTTAGTTTTCGTCAGTGAAAAAAGGTAGTCGACGAACATTTTTCGTTATGTGAGGGGCGCTCTTATCATCGTACATCATAATGACGTAACGCCTATTTGCTCAGACACTAACGTAAAATTCTCCTTTCATTGTCAATGGGAATTTAGTGTTTGTGTAGGACGGAAATCTACACTAATAGCTGAATATAAGAGGGGCTGGCGCCCTTCAAAAGTTTTGCCTTGAAAATTCCATTGAGAAAGGATCATCTTAGATGTACACTACAGTCCAACACCTGCACATGTTCGGATGTGTACTAGCCTTTGTATAGGCCTATATATTTTTTCTTTCCCGTTTATATTGTACATTGTACAGTGTATTTGCTCTGTGCACAATTTTGCGCCCGGTTACTAATAGTGTACCATTTTGGAGATTTGTTGTATAATTTTCTAGGTACTTTGTATTATTGTCTGTTCTGTAACTACTTAATATATGAAAAAACATACCTTCCTTCCAGCAGGGGTGAGAGTGTGGTTTACTGCGAGCATTGTACCAGATGAGCTGCCTGCAGCCATCATACGCACACGAATACTCATCATCCCCTATACCATAGCCCTCCTGCAATACAGACACACACACACCATTTTCCAAAATGATTTAAAGATGAGTGCCATGATTTTTTCGATATTTTGTAGAACTGGCCTCAGGTCTAAATGGGTTGAAAAGAAAAACAGATGAAGAGAAGCGTACGTGATTGAGGAACTTGCTGTCCTTGGTGGCCCATCCGATCTGCATCACCCCTGACGTGACGACCGTCACCTCGTAGTACCACACCCCAGAGTCCACACAGAACGTGCAGCGCACGCTCTCAAACGACGACGCGTCGCATCGGGCCTAAAGGAAGAATGGCATAAGAAAGACAAAGAAAAACTTTTAACTAAACTGGCAGTCTATAAATCTTATTTTATTGTTGTTATTTTGTAAAACTAACTATCATTAGATTTTTGGGCTAAACCTTGGTTTAATATAAATGTTGGTGCTGATCGGTCAATGGGTTGCGAGATTAGCTACACACACACACACACACACACACACGCGTCGCACACACACACACACACACACACACACACCTCTAGTCCAGTGGGGGAGATCTTGAGGTACTCGCTGACATCATTGCTGTTGAGCATGGCGTTGATGTTTCCGAGGTTGACCTTCTCATACGTGAACTGACGGCCCTCCTTCAGGACTGTTCAGAGAACAAGGGGTTAATACAGTATACCCTCCTTCAGGACTGTTCGGAAGAAAAAGGGGTTAAAGTATAAATACAGTATATTCTCCTTCGGGTCTGTTCAGAGAACAAGGGGTTAATACAGTATTAATGCAGTATATCCTCCTTCAGGACTGTTGGGAGAACAACGTGTTAATACAGGATATCCCTTAACCCAGGGGTTCCCAACCTTTCTATTGTCACAGACCGGCTGACAGTTCATAAAACGTTCACGGACCGGCACCGAAGGGAGCGGTGGGGGGAACCTAGGAAAACCCTAACGGAAGACAGTTGACTGGTCCTTAAATAGGCTACCCGGCCGCTGCTATTATTAATATATCACAACAAAATGTTATATCATTGACCTAAATGGCGTTATATCAACAATGATAGTATGATTTTGTTTCATTAGCGCGAGCGTGATAAAATAGGCTGCAGCTGTTGTTGACCACTGCTGCTCGCTGAGCACACATGAACGGTAAAGATAGAAGGATTGGACAGTGATGTCACCGTTATTCTACGCTATTTTTGAAAAGTCGTTAAAATGTGTGCCATTCTTTTCATTTTTTCACAGCGAACATTATAACTTGTATCTTTGCTTCTGGGGGGGGGGGGGGTGCCTGGAACAAAATATTTTCAGATGGGGGTCCGGCAGACAATTTAATTACATATAATCTTTGGGGTCCTTGACATGAAATCGTTTGAGCACCACTGATTGTAGAAAGTAGAAACATAGGTTTTTCAGAAAACTGATACAGGATTTAGATGACATTTTGTAGAATCTGTTCTCAGGTCTAGATTTTCTAAATGGCTTAAAGGGACAGGACAGTGAGGACACCCAAAATAACCTTTTCTTAGATTTTAACAAAACGAATTGTGTCCTTTGTCATAGGGAGCAATATAGTTTATTAGTACAACTGCCTCATAGGCTTCTGGTTTCAGAGCATTCTGCTGTTTCTGTAGCTATTTCTGCGTGTTTCCAGGTTTCTGCCTTCTGGGTGGAAAATAAATATTTGGCGCCGCTCATTACATATTAGCTACACGCGTGTTTGATTTCTGCAACGTGACGTACAACGACGCAGCTACTCACAGAGATTGTCGAGGCTCCACTGGGAACAGAATCCAACCTGCCTCTTGAGGTAGTCCGACTGCTCTGCCCAGGTCTCCAGGACAGAAAGTCGGTCGCTGATACACGACTCACACACAGTTAGCTTGTTCTCACCTGAGGGGGGACCGGAGATTAATGAGTGATTAGAAGAAGGCATAAAGAGCATGTATCTTCTGAGCTTCACTGTGTAACATTTACATACATGATGCATTTGAAATAAATAAATAAAACAGCATGTTCACAATTTTCCGACCATTGTTTGACTGATGCTAGGTTCTTTTTAAGTTTACCTATCGTAGTTTCTTGATGCACTACACTGTCTCTCTGCATTCTATGCATGCGAAATGTCTAAAACATTTAAATTGTTCATAGAGTTCCCTAAATTCTGGGATGCAACAATTGAACGTACTTGTCTGGGAAAACTTCTCCAAGGCAATGAGAGCAAACAGCATGACCGTTGGGTGTGACTCTGAGCTCTGGAACAAGACAGAAAAGATACTGTATGTATACAAATACGTGCAATAGTCTAAAGAGGTTGCTGCTAAGATGTCCCATTTAGGAATTTGGTGCCATAATATTTCCCACAGTACTTATTCAGAAATTTTATCAACACATTTATACTTGAAGGGATGTAGGACGGACTCTGGCACAACATGAAAGGGTCATTCACACAATCATTGAAATTATTAATTAATTAATTAATGTTATGGTTCAGAAACTTGACACACTCACTGTGCATGCAGAAGAAACCAAAAACCAAAACAGAAAAACAGTACGATTATAGTTATAGACTGTAGTTTCTTTTGGACTAAGTATACCTGACAAAAGGTCACATAGGCAGAAACATTATTTGGTTATTTTTTTACTGCTATTTGGTAATAGCAGTTTCGGGAGCATTTAAAGAGGTGTGCAGACCTCCTTTTTAGCTTATCTCTTTTGTTTGAGCACTGGTTGAAATGGTTTGGATGTGCGTGCACCTCCTGACCACTACGGTTCACTAAGCACGATTCACTAAGCAATTTACGCTCATATTTTGGGCGTACCGGGATTTCCGACTATTCCTACGTTGGTGTGGGATTCCTTTTTTTTTTTTTTTTACCATGAATTTGGGTGTGCAAAATCCGTCAGCTCCGAGGCCGATTAATCAGGGATTAAAGTTTGCATAATCTATTTAGAATGCTTTAGTCTTCATGTCAGTCAATTAATAGTCCCAAAACTCAAATTAAATATGTATGTGCCCAACATTTGTCAACGCATGTAAGCAAATAATATCGTTATACCTAACTCCATTTTTTAGGTTTTGGATTTATTCTTTTTTTTTTTGCATAAATCAATGCTATTGAACACCCTTTGTCTGTGGGTTGGTTACAAAAATATCAGACTCAGACTTTATCTACGGGGGCCAGTTTCGAATTGCAGACGTCCGTAGGTGCCCTGTGTGTATTTGTATACTGTATAGGTGTATGTGTGTTTGCTCACCAGGCTCTCTAAAAGGTATTCCAGGGTTCCAGGATTCAACAGCCCAATACTGGCAGGACCTAAGAATGACAAACATTTAAGATGAACTTCCAAAGAACAAAGTAAGCCCTTGACAACGACTTCGATGTCTTGGATATATCTGTGGCAATCAATGAATATCGCTAACGATTTCCATCAAGACCTATACAGTAAGTAACTCTTGCTTTTTGGCTGTAAAGTATTTTTTAACTACATAACCCTAGCATCCCTATTCTGGACATCTCCTAATCTGCACACATTCAATAAAAATAGACAGTATCATAGCAATTTACGCTCATATTTTGGGCGTACCGGGATTTCCGACCATTCCTAAATTAGGTGTGGGATTCATATATATTTTTTTTTTACCATGAATTTAGGTGTGCAAAATCCGCTCATTCTCAAGTCAGCTCCGAGGCCGATTTATCAGGGATTAAAGTTTGCATAATCTATTTAGAATGCTTTAGTCTTCATGCTGAGACAATTAATAAATAATAACCCTAGCATCCCTATTCTGGACATCTCCTAATCTGCACACATTCAACAAAAATAGAAGATCTAGAAGCTCACAGCACTATACATTGTGAACTTGGCAAATCTGTGTAGTGGGAAAAAAGTATAGGCAAAGTATAGAACCCTGGTGCATTTTGGTCAATGAAGTATATAACTAGATGACAAATAATGCTGTCAGGACAGGTAGCATTTCAAGCTTTGGACATCTTGACGATTGTGTCAAATAGTCTGATTACAGAAGAGATTCAACAAGCAATTAAGTAAATGGAATAGTGTTGTGTTGCATTAGGAATGTATACATAATGGTCTCAAAAGACAGTCTATACTTGACATACTGTACCTGCCAGTTTCTCTGCCAGGCAGCCCAAGACAGCAGTGGTGTTTCTGTGTTTAGCTGGGATGAGAGCATCCTGGCGCGCTACAGCAGCACTTAGACTCAACATCTCAGAGAGTTTCTGCAGAGCATCCTGGAGACGGGAGAAGGGAACAACTGTTATAGTGCATGTATGTAGAAGATATTAACACAGAAGTAGGGATGCACAATATAATCTGAATCTGTCATATCGGCCATAAAAATGCCATATCGGTATCGGAACGGTCTCAAAATAATCAATAATAAGAGTATTTCATTGGTTTTCACCAGCAAAAAGAAAAGAAAAAGAAAAATGTAAACATTCATCAATGTGTTCAATATAAATCAAAAGGGTCTAGGAGAGAGAGAAAGAGAGAGAGATTTAAACTCACTGTTCTGGAATGCATCAACAGTGCACCGTGACACATACACTTGCATGTACACTCAAATAAAAACACCCACCCACACTGATAGCACAGCTTCTGTAGTGTATGCTGGACACATGGGAGGATGTGTCATTTAGTTATTTAATGTTTTCCATGATACCAAAAGGTTATTGGAGACGATGCAAACTGGCTGCCAATAAAGACAAAAGGACACTATAGCAACAAGTCAAGGCATATGTTAGCACGCACATGTAAAAACACCACACAGCTTCTGAAAAAAACTGAAAGACCCCAGGGATAAGAGACTGGTTTTACTAGTTACAAATTGAGTATTTTAAGCAGCTTAATGGATGCGCACTGTGTTTAACTTGCTGTCCACTCTTCAAACGAGAATGCATTATGTATGTGTAGGCTAAACCACATTAACCCTGTTTTGGGCAAACCTTTTCAATGTTTTTAAAAAAGAAAATAAGAAAAAATCAAGAATAGAGGAAATTAGTTGGTTATCTACGAGCTCAAAACGCACCGCAACGTGTTGTGAGCCTATAAAGTAGGTTACCCTATAAGGCCACATAGGCCGAAACTTTGTGGGGTTTTCTTTTTTGGTAATAAATTATTTCTGGAGCATTTAAAACGGTGTGCAGACTTCCTACTTCTCTTCAGCTATCTCTTTCGTTCGAGCACCCGTCAAAATAGTCTAATTTAGTCAATTTAGTCTTCAGTCTTCATTTTAGTCATTATAGCTTAGTTTATTTATTTTCCAACTTTCCATTTAAAAGGTAGTCGACGAACATTTTTTGCATAGCTACAGGGTACCTTTGTGGGCAGGGGACACTCATCCAGCAGCAGGGTGATCACAGCAGGGCCCAGCGGATCGTCCAGGGGAATCACTCGGACCAGAGATTGGACCACCTCTAACCAACCATCATCTAAGGGGGCAAAGGTCAAAGAACGGAAAGGAGTAAGAAGAGCGGAGATTAATAAAAACATATTATAGACACAAAGAGAGAAAGCAAAGGAACACATGGTAGGGTATCAATGAAATAAAGCAACTAAATTCCTGCACCGATATTGGAATTGGATGCACCACATTCAGTATCTGTACAGAAATGTAATGTAATAGAACTCAGCCTTTTATTTCAACTGACTTCATCATACCCCAATAAACCCCTATATAACCATTTAAAAAATAAACGTTCACATTAAGCTACGCCCACCACCTTATCAACAACTTTGTTTTGACAAAAAAAATATTTATTTAATCTTCTTTTAGTCTGTCCCTTTTTAGCTCACCCACAGTAACCCTCAGCTCAGCTCTTCAAATTTAAACATAGTCGTGTGGGTATAAAGGACAAAACTGCTGTCTTCACACCGGTCTGCACACAACACCTGCTATCACTCCCGCAACTCATTTCATACTGAAGGTCTCCCTATTTGCCAGAGGCTGGGGCTTCCATGGAGCAGCCAACCAGCGCCAACCTGGCGACTTAACTGTCAGAGTATATGTGGGTCAGAGCCATTGAAGGAGAGTTGTGCCATTGAGGGGGCACAAAACAGAGCTTGAGCGCTGCTCATGCAGTACTGGAGTGTGACAAGCTGGAGTTTGAAATACATCGAGGACGGTGCAAATATCAGCAATTTTAGGCATGTGTGCAACATGACAACTGTTTTAAAGTATTGTACAGTGACAACTAAAGTCTCCGTAATATTTATCTCACCTGTCTCTGCCATCTCATGCAATGTAATCATGGAGTACGGAGGCTCTTGGTCACTGAAAAACAAGCCAGAAACAATGTAACATTACCCTGTAAAAGTAGAGTGTTTATGTAATGTAAACAAACCTTTACTTTCAGGTCCAGTTTGTTACCATTTTAGATCAACCACATCTTAGTATCATTGCGGTGGTATTACTGCGTGGTGCACAGTAATTTACATTTCCATCACTTTTCATTCAGTATTCTATTATCTAAGTTGAGAGAAAACATTGTTTTACTGTGAACACCATAATAAACGTCAGATAACATCGTCATTTGTGTTTACTCTGTCCCTGTGACCACCATCATAAACATCAGATAACATCAACATAATTTGTATGTGTATGTGTGTGTGTGTGTTCACTGATCAGTGTGTCAGTGTGTCAGTATTGAGTTTGTATAGTGTGTCAGTGTTGAGTTCGTCGACTAATACTATGACAAAATGTTCGTCCACTATACTTTTTTCACTGACGAAAGCTAAATACAAACAAAATAAAAACGAAGCTATGATGACTAAAACTAAGACTAAATATATTGACAATTTCGTCAACAAATAAAAACTAGACTAAAATGTTAGGAAAGGACTAGTGGAGAGATCCAGTATAAATAAAAGACAAGTCATTTTACACTTGGTTGCATGCTGAAAATAGCAGAGGAGTCGCCCAAAAACGTAGAAAAAAGACAAAAGTGGAATGAAATATGTATATTACTAATAGAAGATTTGAGAACGGATTAATCACATTAGAAATATCAGTTGTGCTGATTAGTGTCAGAGCAGAAATATTGGCATAGGAATGGAACAAAAACGGCAGGTATAAGCTCCTGTATTTTAACAGTTTTAACAGTTATTATGGTGGTATTTGGAGAGCCAAATATTTTTGGAGGTGGCACTGACCGCTGATCTAAACTATAAACATTGTTTAAATTAAAATATACATGACAGCAGGGTGGTTAGTGAAGTTAGTGATTAGTATGAATGAATTAGTAGACTAGATTTATATCACGTTTTTTTGATATATTGTCATAGATATAATGATTGCTCATTCACATTAGGCTATTTAATTATTAGTTAGTGAATAAACTAAGTTTCTATCCATTATTAATATCATAACTATTATCTTATCATATATCGTATCGTATATATTATTACACTCACTTATCCACTAGCGTCCTGATGACAGCGAGCGTGTCCAGCACCAGACCATCCACGTTCTGTTTCTTCCGTCGTGGTTCGTGGGGCCCACGGCCCCTGCGCGGTGGCCTAACAGGGTCCCTGGGGCGACTACTCCGAGCCTCTCCACTAGCATCGACACCAACACCAACTGTACCATGATGATCAACCCGTTGCCTGGCCTGGCCTCGGGTCGCCCTGGTCGACCCGTGGCGGTCTTCCAGGTCACTCTCCTCCCGGCATACACAGCTGTTACCCATGGTGGTTACGGTGCTGGAGACCACGCCGATAAGGGTCTCCCAGAATGGAGGAGGGGGCTTTGAGGAGGAGGAGGACAGGGAAAGCAGAACCCGTGCAAGGCTCCTGCAGGCACAGAATGCGATCCAGGCGGCCACTATCATATCATTTGTAGCACGACTTTGTCTTCGGAGGGTCTCATCCTTACCGGCAGAGTGGAGTCGCTGTCGGTTATCATACTGATGCCGAGGCGAGCAGTGGGATGTGGGATTGTTTGTTGTGGGGCTTGCAAAATTATATCTGGCTGGTTAAATGGAGTGGGAAAGGCTCAAGATGGTGAAATCAAAAAAAGTCATTGACCATCATAAATGGTGGAAACATTATCCAGCTTTCACTTTCAGCTCACACACCTGAGGGTGGAACACAAACAGAGTTAGATATCAAATCAACTGTCTGTCACTCCTGCACAAACCTATAAGCGCTAATGTAAATTAATCTAGTACAATAATACTGTCATTTCTCCACACGTTATTAGGTTTAAAAACAAAATGCTGTCGATAAAATAACAAGCAAGACCACAGTTGTTGGCAATTCAATTCACACGATCATTTTTAATTCTCTCAGTGACGGGTCTTGTATTTCCATTGTGTAGCATAATAGCATTTATTTAGCATACATTCCAGAATTTCCAGCATATATTTGTTGACAAAATCGTCACTCACACCACCAGTGCTGCAAACGTTGCCTGTAAAATACCTACCCAGGTTTAACTTGAGCAAGATAGATGGCATTTCCCAATACTGCTGCCTTATCATTCACAATTTCATTTCACAGCTAATAATAATGTGTAATAATCACCCACGGACTGTTTAGTTTAACCAACACATAGCAACACGTTTCTTTTTTTCATCCGTTCTTACCTTATTATTACAATGAATCAGTTGAACAGTCCGAGTAGTGTCCATACAGTGACATGATCAGTGTCGGTTAGTTAGCACACAGGCTAGCTGTTCTCTAGATGGACTCAACAGCAGCAACCCAACATATTATTAGCTTAACGTCTGTAGCTTAATGTTTGTTGTTCTCTAAAATAAATCATTCTGCGACGGGACCGCGTTCATCCCGAGGCTACCATCATCGTGTAGGTTCCTTACTGTGGCCTTAATGCTGCTGTTATTGGTTGTAATGTTGTAATAGGTCCATGTAATAGTGGCTAACGCCCTGTAAACATGTTCTGATGTGTGCTTAAACACACACAGCATCAGGTGCTAGCTAAGTTCCGTAGCGTCTCGTCATCAGCTGTCGAATGTGATGGAGGCTGGAGGAGGAGCATAGCACACCCCCCACCCACACACACACACACACACACACGCACACGCACGCATGCACACACACACACACACACACACACACACACACACACACACACACACACACACACACACACACACACACACACACACACACACTTTCACCTTTTCACCAAAACCCCAAACGCATAAGATACTATCTAGGCTTCTCGTCTTCTCTTCTCATCTCTCATCCAGCTATTTAGTATTAAACTATTAAACAGAAAATACTAATTTCAGGATACCAAATCCAATCCGGAGAGAGACAGCTAGTAGAGATAGACAGGCAAACGTTCATCAAAATAACAATTCTTACACATACTTAGTTCTTACACACATATATAAGTGTTAAATATCTAATAAGGGTTAATTTGGTTACCAACTCTCCATCATTTAGCCGGCGGACGAAAACCACTGACTGTAACAATGGTAGGAACCAAAGAACTGACTTTGATTTACCCGGACGACACCAAGGCAAGGACGTGCTTTCTCCGTCTCCTTGGAAACACGGTTATTATTATTCCGTTCATTATATTTATTTACCAAACACTTTCGGAGCTAGAGAATAATTCAAGCGAATGAAACAAATGGATATCACTGAGCGACGTAAGGGTGTGATTTAATATGGCGTTAGAAACAACCTTGGTCTTTAGGAAACCTGTAAAATATGCAGTCTACTCTACTATACTGGAAATGTGTTAGTTTAGCAGACAGACATAGCCATTTAGCTAAACCAGTGGTTTTCATTAAGGTCCATTATTTATTCTGCATTTGAGCCACGGACCACCATTTAATGACATTTAGCCTCTCAGAGCCGAAACTAAAGAATATTTTGTTGTCGTTGGATACCGTAAGAGTTTTGTCCAGTTCTGTTGTTTGGCTATATAGAAGTGTATATTTGTACGTCTCTAAATGTTTTGATGAATTGAACAAGGTGGACCCTCTTGTAAACAAGTGTAATGCTTTATTGGGTCGTCCACTCACAAATAACAGACTTTGTATTGAGTTGTGCTTGAATTGTACTGTAATTCTGCAAACTGTTCAATCAATCAATCAATCAGTACCATTAGGAGAGACGACAGGCAAACGATCAAAAATAACAATTCTCCTACTTTCTCTAATTGTGTAGACTTCTTGTAAATTAAGTAGATGTTTAACAATAATGTAACTATTGAGAGCGTAAAAGGAAGTTTCATTTTACGCTCTCAAGAGTTAAAGATCTAATAAATAAGGGACAGGTGCATTTGTTTACCAACTCTTCATCATTTAGCTGGGGACCACCAATGCTATATGTTTTTCTCATCCTGTTCTGCCAGACATTGTGGGCCATGGAGACAACATCGTTGAGATGGTTGACATAACATTAGACGAGGACAACATTGCTGTTTCTAAGTATGTTCTTCTTCTTGGTGTGTGTGTGTGTGTGTGTGTGTGTTTTGCATTTAGCATGACGGCCGGGTTCACACTCATAGGGTGTAAGCACACCTAGGATTCCATGCGCAGCCAAAAGCCGCTGTCTGCAAGTGTCTCTTCCGGGTTTTAAGACAGCTGGTGGATGGAAATTAAGCTCCACCCACGCGGCAGATTGGCTGTGGCAAGCTTTTCCAGGAATCTGGTCGACCAGATTCCTGGAAAAGCTTGCCACAGTGGCATTGTATTAATTGATTGCCCAAGTCCCGTGGGTGGGAGTTCTGCTCTGGTTTTGGTCAATAATAAGTACTTCCGGTCATTTTGTGGGGGACACTGGGGCCACGCAGTAAAAGTAAATGAATTCACAAAACTAACGTCATTTGTATTGTTGACCTATTTCTAAAATATTAGCGCAACTTTAGTTCAACTTTGACCCCTCTATCACATGGAACTATTTTTTGGGCATAGTGATATGGACACAAAAAACATAGTTCCATGTGATAGAGGGGTAAAAAATATTAATGGCAAGTATGTCATACAGCTTAAGTTAAAAAATCTGAACTTTCCCTTTACGTACAACATTTGACTACTTTTTCCTCCACAGCTTCAGTGATCATATTAGACGTCAAAGTCACACACGCTCTTTATGTCTTCTCATTTCAGTTCATCACCTGCAGATGCTACTTTCGATGCTGTTATTGGAAACATAGAAGATATAATCATGGGTAGGATTAGTTAAAACAGATAGAGGGCTCTATTTTCGTCCATGCTAAACCCCTTATCCCTAACGTCTGTCTTTTTTTAAACTATTTTAAAAATAATTTTTGAATAGTTCAAATAGCCGATCTACATCAACAAGTTGTGAGCTTGTAGATCGGCTAGTTGAACTATACAAAAATGTTTTTCAAAATAGTAAAAAAGAAGAAAGTTTAGGGATAAGGGGTTTACATGAACGGAAATAGAGCCCTTAGTGCTTGTTCTCTACCGTCTCCTTCCATAGATGAAGAGTTCTTAGTGCATGTTCTCTACCTTCCATAGATGAAGAGTTCTTAGTGCATGTTCTCTACCGTCTCCTTCCATAGATGAAGAGTTCCAACAGCTGCAGCAGAGCTTCATGGACAAACACTTCCTGGAGTTTGACAGTTCCGAGGAGAACAAGCTCAGCTACACACCGATCTTCAACGAATATGTAAGTTGATATCATGCTCTCCCGCCTCCATCTTTACTCAGCTTTACACCCTTCACTGATTTCACCAATTAATAGCTAACTGCCATGTCGATAATCTGAGGGATGTGTAACAGTCAACCATGTACATGTAGGTCAGTGGTTCTCCAAATTGACACTTATTAGCTCGCGGACCCCCATTTGAAAATATATGCCAGGGACCCCCCATAAGAGAAGATTTTTTACGGCTCTAGCAGTGATTGTCAACCAAGGACCCCCAGTTTGACATGCATTAGGCTACAGACAACCCATTTAATGGCATTTCTATCTCTGGGACACTAATTTATATTGTAAAATCAATGTTAATTTAACTCTGAGAGTGCCATAACACCAAGACAATACAAAAACAGTGGGGACCTCATGTTTTGTTTTTGTATTGTCTTGGTGTTATGTGCTCTGTGTTGTTTTTGATGTGGGTGTTGAACAGATTGTGACAAATATCCTTCGGGACAATAAAGATTATTATTATTATAAGGGCCCATTTTGTTCCAAACTATCATTTAGCTGGGGACCCCACCCCCTGGAAATCCCTTAAGGACCCCTGGGGGTCCCCAGACCCCACCTTAAGAACCACTGATGTAGGTCCACATTTATGACACGCAATTTCTGCTCGTATTTCTAAGTAGGATATGTGTTTTTGTCTCTCCTGTAGGGTGATCTGCTGGAGAAATACCTTGAGCAAAAGCTGATAGAGAGGACCCCTGGCTTCAACATGACCACCTTCATAGACCTGCTAATGTAAGATCATGCTTTTGCTCTCACTCCATGCTTTTTGGGTATCTTAGCTTTAATAACCAAAACTGAATAATAGGCAGTTTTGATTAGGGGTAAGGTAACTGTTTCCCTGTGTCTTTGATTACACGGATGTTGTATATAAACGTCACATAAACGTTCTGAATGCCCCCAAAATAATGTATTACCAAATCATAGATGCTCGGGTCTTCGTCAGCTATATTACAGAGTCAGACTTCTACTCTCCAGCGTATCTCTTTTTGTTCGAGCACCTGTTGAAATCTTTTGGATGTTCTCCTGACCGCTCAAGTATACCCATGTCTATTATAATGCAGAGTGTTTTAATTGACAGAAAAGGAGTTCATTTTGGGCCTAAAATGCACCAGCAAGATTTTTTTTTAATGTGGCCAATGTGCAACGGCCTGCCCGAGATCAAAACACAGCAATTGTATTGAAAAAACGACTCACTGTTCCCGGAAACCTATTGATTCGAAAAAGGTTTTGGTCATTTTATCTTCTACTCGCTTATGTGAACACCCCAGAGAGTTTTTAAGTTGCTCGATTCAGTATTTAGATATTTGATATTACTTTTAGCTGCCCCGCCCCCTTCTTATACAACTTCAAACTCCTTTTTTCTGGTGACTGATATTGTCCGTGAGGGGGCTGTGGCTTTTCTTTTACTGTTTTCATTTATTTATAATAATTATTTTTGTTAACGAATAAGGAGTGGGAGGAGCCAGCGGAGACCAAAGAAATCAAAAACAATTATTAAAAATAATTGAAAACGGTAAATGAAAAACCACGTATTAGAAGGAGAATATCAGGCACAAGAAAAAAAGGACGGGTGTTTTCGATGAATCTATCATGGTTAAAATGGAGTTTGAAGTTATAATGGGTTTGTATAGGAAGGGGGTCGGGGCAGCTAAAATGAATATCAAATATCTAAATACTGAATCGAACAACTTAAAAACTGTCTGGGGTGTTCACATAAGCCTGAGTAGACGATAAATTGACCAAGTTTTTTTTTAAGTGAAATATCCCTTTAAGAAATGTACTTCACACAGCCGGCCACTAGATGGCACACTTACTTGACTTATTTCTGTAGGCTCCTTGATGGAGCATATTCATAATATTCAGACCTGGCTAACTAGGTGCAACTTCCCCTTCACAGCCCATTCATCCAAACAGAAAAGTCTATCTAATTGTTGTAGTGACCACTTTTCTCCCTTTGTGTGAGCCTCTTCATGGGCAGACTGAAACACTAAAGACTCTTGCTTTGTTTGAATGAAATTATAGAATGTCCAGTACAGTATGATACAAGATAACTGTAACTTGTAACTTTTATTTTTGTAGAAGAGGCAAACTAATATTGTTCATGCCGTTTGCTTTGATGGAATAATTGATTGAACATGTGTGTTGATTATTGTGTAATTTATTTGTATACAGTGAAAACTTGAAACATTATTGTACTGTAAAAAGGTCTCTTTTCCTTTTTAGTATAATAGTATTAGTTTACTATAATTAGATTAACACACGATAATCAACACTAACACTTTATTTATTTATGTTCAATCAATTATTCAATCAAAGCAAACAATATTAGTTTGCCTCTTCTACAAAAAAATGTACAAGTTAGTTACGGCTGCATTCTGTCACGCTTGCCAAGCTGTCATTCTCTTGTATTATTTGCCTTGCATCTCGGAGGACAGTCAAGACGGGCAGTGTCGGTATAGGCCAATCAGAGGCAGGCGGGGTGTTACCATGCCTATGCTCGGACACAATGAGATATACACCACCATCAGACTGTTTTTTTGGGGCAGTATTCTTTAGGTGGGGCCCATGATGGTATAGTTGTCTTTGACTCACTGAGTCTCGGCTGATCGCATGTAGATGCCATCATGCCATCGCATATAGATGTAAAAACATGACTGTGTGCCGTCATATCATCTTTCTGTCTGTCTTTGTCTCTAACTCTGATTTCCATTTCTCCCATGCAGACACCATAAAGAGGAAGTACCGGGTGACATATTTGACTTGCTGCTGACATTCACTGATTTCATAGCCTTCAAGGAGATGTTTGTGGACTACAGAGCAGTGAGTGGTTTTCATGCAGATTTACAAACAATTAGGGTTAGGCTCTGAAACTACCTGGCCAGATTCTGGCTCTGGTTCTCATATTGTTTTAGGTTTGACAGCTGAGAGAACGTGATCCACAAGATTAGAGACCAGTTGCCAAGAATCACATGAAGTTCAATTTATTATACAGAATTAACCAAATATATTTATTATTACTAGGATTTCGATCAGTTCACTTTTTTTGAGGGGCGCTAGCCCCTCGCTATTAGTGTAGATTTTTGTCACAAAGATGAAATTCCTATTGACAATGAATGGAGAATTTACGTCATATGCACCTGAGCAAATTATGATGATGTACGATCATCAGAGCGCCCCTCACTCATTTGTTTAACCTGTATCCTGTAGTTTTTTCATATATTTGGAAGGGAATTTTTAAATCCATGGAACAGAGACGTGTGAACTGATGTGATCGGTTCAGCGTCGGAACACCAGATGACAATTAATTTCACAGTGATATAGAACACTTTATTGAGTGCATTCATGCTGCATGCCTGGCTGTGTTTGTTTCTAATCTAGCTACAAACTCAACACCTAAACGTTAGCCAATGTTGTTTTGACAGCAAATTTAGATTTTAGTTTCAGTCACATTTTAGTCACCTGGAATGTTTTACTGTTAGTCTAGTTTTAGTTGACTAAATTCCATAAGATATTAGACGACTAAATCTATAGTTGATTTAGTCGACTAAAATGTATTTTGGCTGGCCTTAATGGCTGATTTTACACTGAAATAGCCGATCTACAAGCTCACAACGTGTCGCAGTGAGCTTGTAGATCTGCTATTTTCAGCGTGTAAAGTGTAAACTGACTTATCTTTTTCTTATACTGGATATCTTGTCCACTAGTCCCTTCCTAACATTATAGTCTAGTTTTTATTTAGTTTCCAATTAGGTTTTTCAGTGAAAAAATGTTGTCGACGAAACATTTTTCGTTATAGACAGTATTAGTCGACAAAATCAACACTGATGTTTACAATGAGCTGCCAGCATTAATCCCAATGTATTTGCAGCAGAAGGAGGGCAGAGGACTGGACCTGAGCCAGGGACTGGTGGTCACACCTCTTAGCTCCACTAACAACAAACACATCGGCTTCACTGGACCACAGTGACCCTCAACATACATCTCTGTGTTTTAGTCCACGGGAAGAATCCATCAGCCAATATGACTACCGGTATGTTGAAACCAGGGGTACTGCAACCGGACACAGGATACAAAACAACATGATTGGTGGCCTGCATAGTTGCAGCACAGACCAACCTCCAGCTTTAGAGTATTATGCTGGCTGTGCTGCCCAAAACGCTTTAATGAAACGAAATCTTGAAAAATATTTGATCAAATTTTTTTTCTTTTTTTTAATGGGTTGTTTTTCGTGCCTGTGTTTGTTATTTAAACAAAGTCTGTGTGGGATATGTTTGCATTCATAGATTTAATGTTTGTGTGGATGGAACCGTGATGTTGAACTTTGGTGTAATTCGTTTTATATAAGGTATACGTACTGTATCTGGCTAGGTACAAGCCATGGTATAAGCTCACAAAGTGATGCAATGTGAGCTTGTAGATCTGCTATTTTAAGTATGCTACACAGTGCACAACCGAGTACACAGTCAGTAAGTCACCCACCATCACATTGTTGTAATTGCTAATACAATGTATTTATGGTACCAGTTTGTATTGTAAATCCTCATGGTTGTAAATACATATGTTTATATACAATAAAGATGTTGAATATTGGTAAAATCTTTGTAAAAGTTTATTTGAAAAAAAAAAGTACAAGATTGAGCCACATATACTCAAGATTATACTAATCACACTCCTGGTACAAAAGGTTATTTCATAAAACATGTGCAAAGTGAGATTATATAAATTGGTTAAAGGAGTAGATAAGCCAAATAAACACTTTACACACCCCATGAAGCCTTGAATTGATGGAGATTTGTTTTGTCACATTCCTAAGTAAGGATGGAGCTCGATACCCGAAAGAAACCCGATAAGCTTATTGAGCACCCGATATCAGTAAGCTTTGGGCTTATCAAGCCTGTTATGGAGCATAGCGGCCCATGACTACATGTTTAAACAATCAAGACAAGAGGCAATCAATAAATAAAATCTAATCATTCATGCTGGCACAAACATGTCAGTCTAAAAGTGTATTGATACCTGCCAACCAGCGCTGCTCGGGTAAACAAAATTACGCTTTAAAGTGACGGTACACACACAGACACAAACCGGTACACACACAAACCAGTTAACTGGTTTGTGTGTGTAACGTCACTTTAAAGCGTAATTTTGTTCAATATTATTTTCCAAAAGTAAAAAGGTCAATTGCCTTCTGTCTGCATTTGTAAGAGTACTGTATTTAAAAGCCATAGTAAAAGATACTTGTTATGTTCAGAATTTGTCGTCTCCTGTCTTTCCACAAAATAATAGAAAATGCACGATAGTGGGCTTGATAAGCCTGATCGATAATGTGCTCATTATATTATTATTGTGTTCTATTATTGTCCAGTCATTTTGTACGTCTGTGGCAAAAATGTCCCGTTCATCAAAGTATTCACTCAGTTAATGCGACAAAACAAAACCAAAAATCACCCATTCAATTCAAGGCTTCATGGTGAGTGTGAAATTCAGTGGTTCGCAAACTTTTTCATGTCAAGGACCCCCAAATTGACACTTAGGCTACTGTATATCATGCCCGCGGAACCCCATCTGAAGAGATATGCCAGGGACCTCCATAAGAGAAGATCTTTACGGCTCTAGCAGTGATTCTCAACCCGTTTGATTTCGAGGACCCACAGTTTGACATGCATTAGGCTACGGACCCCCATTTAGTGGCATTTCTATCTCTGGGACCCCAATTTATATTGTAAAATCAATGTTAATTTTAACTCAGAGTGTAAATGGACCTGTTAGGGTCTATTTGGTGCGTGTGTGTGTGTGTGTGTGTGTGTGTGTGTGTGTGTGTGTGTGTGTGTGTATCATTTAGCTGTGTGTGGACCCCCTGGAAATCCCTCCTGGACTGTACATTTTTGGGTGAAAGTTACTTGTTTACTTCCATAGGGTGCTGCAAAGAAATGCATAGGCTGCCTTTAAGTTAAAGAAAATGTAAACAAAATGACAACAACAAAAACGACATAAAAGTGATATTCTAATCACGACTATAAGGAAATACTGTCATCAAGTGTTCTGTAGAAACCACAACTGTACAAAGTCAACTTTTAAATGAAGCTGGTTGACGTGATGACATGATTCATGTCAAAGATGGTGTCAGCTTGCAAAAGCACAACAGAATCATTGGGTGACAATTAATATTTATAGGAGAAATGGCTATATGCAATCGGGTGTTTGTTTTTGCAATTGATCATTTATAATTTATAGCTTAATTCACCTCATCACCATAGCAACAATAAACACTATTACTAGTATTTTCTCTGTCAGCTGGGTTGGGGTTCGCTACGACTGAATATAATACACTATCTCGCAAAGAGTAAAGTCTTTGGTCAGAGTTTGAAGTAAACTACTTTCTCATTCCCCATGGTTAAATTCTGCTGGATGTTTTCCATAGGTTTTCCTCAGGTTTCACCCATATAAACAGTCGTAAAAAAATATATAAAATCAGATCTTTTAAACATTTTGGGGAACAGAGTTGATCTTTACACAGGTAAATGTGCAGGGACGAATATTTCAGGTGTGGTTACTCCCTTTGTAGAGTGCTGTGAACAGATTAGATTTCTGCCGCAAAATATTATCTCTCTTTAGTGTGTTGCTGAGTAGGCCCAGCCTTTACAAACTCTCCAGATAGCGAATATCACCAGGAGAGGCAATTTGGCATGTAGTTATTTAAATCCTATGCAGGAGCTGTGTTGGTGGTTGCATCCCCTCCGTCTCCCCTCCAGGTCAGATAGGAGAAGAAAGCACTGGCACCGTATGCTACTGTCACCACAGCCCCAAAGAACTGCAAGGAGGACATACAGAGACACAGACAGACAGAAGGGGGACAGAAAGACAGACATTTTTAAAATAACTGGAATGTCCTGCAATGCGCTGTGTGCGTGTGTGTGTGTGTGTGTGTGTGTGTGTGTGTGTGTGTGTGTGTGTGTGTGTGTGTGTGTGTGAGAGAGAGAGGGAGAGAAAAGAGTGTGAGAGAGAAAGATAGGAGAGAGAGAGAGTACTAGATATGACCTCTATCTAGACTCTAGAGTGACTTACAAAGTGCAAGATCAAAGTAAATAAATGGCAGCTAGGGTAAAAATGGTCATGTAAATAGAGCGCTACAAAGTAACTAAGACCAGGTAAACATCAAACCTAGCATCTGTCTAAACAATATACAGTACTACAGTATCTAAATAACATTGTCTGCTAAATTACATACGGTATGCCCGTGCCACGCTCGGGAATCATTCGATTAGTTGATTTGACCCCCCAAACCGATGCTGAGTGCCAAGCAGGGAGGCATTCAGTCCCATTTTTGGTATGATCCGGCCGGGGATCGAACCCCGACCTCCCAGTTTCAGGGCTGACACTCTAAGCCACAAGGCCAGTACAGGGAGCGTAGAAGGGGTCAAATGTAGGGAGGGGACACTTTTCACAGCGCTAAGGGCATGACACCATACATGTGTGCTAGCTTCAACTTTTGTCAGCGCTCCAATGACGCAGTAAATTGTCACTCAATCATATTTTTGTTTCAACATTCCCACATTCATTCTTACTCTAAACCAGTTCCGCCCCTTTTCATGCATGCAATGCAGATTGAGCAACACTTCAACGGTGAGTCGGTGACTCAGCAGCAATGTAGCATGGCAACGTCTGGTCATGTCGTCACAGCTAGTATGAATATCTAGACACATGAATATATTATGTGAACATCTTTCGCTTCATTCTTCTCCATCCATCCATCCATCTTCATCCGCTTATCCGGTGTCAGGTCACGGGGGCAACAGTTCCAGCAGAGAGCTCGAGACTTCTACTCTCTTGTTTAATGTATCAAGTACAGCACATGTGACTGCTACTACATCTGGATTGGCAAACAGTGTAATCGAGGTATGCCTTGGGCAAACAGTCATGAAGGCACAAATGTACCATGTACACCTTAAAGGAAACTAAGTAATGGCAACAGGATGAAGCCTGATTTAAATTTAGCGTCACACACTGAAAATAGCCGACCAACCCATTTCCCTCCCAAACAAAATAAAAGGAAAAGGAAAAAATAAAACATTTTCTCCCCTAGCTTGGCTGGTAATCCAGCATGACAGTGTGTCGCGGCCTCTTGGGTTCAAGTCCCGAGCCCGACGATATTTGCTGTGTGTCTTCCCCCCCATCTCGTTTCCTGTCTACCTATACTGTGATCTATCAATAAAGGCAAAAAAGCCCCCATAATAATAATAAAATAATAATAATTGTAGCTTGTTATTGTAGCTACAAGTTACAAAAAATACCCAAAAGTAGCTAAGAAGTTACAGCTAAAATGTAGCTCAGCTTCGTAGCTCGGTTACATGTACTGAAGCTTAATTTGCCCAACACAAATTATTCATTAACTGTCAAGTAAAAAAAATATTGTGGAAATCATTGTTGATATTGGACTACAACACCGTCTGGCAGCATGGAATTTAAGTTACTGATGACAATCCCTGATCTGCATTATGCTGATCTTCATCGTGGAGATGCTGTCAAACTCTACAGATCAGTGATGGCCAGCAGAGCAGGCTCAGAAGTCTGCAGAATGGTAGCCTCGGTACCAGGCTTTCATTTTTGTTGGTGCAAAAATTGAAAGCCTGGAGGAACGCATTGGCCGCTCTGGTCTAAAAGTGGGAGTCAACCCTTCCGGGTGGGCGTTGCTCCAAATGATGTGACGTAGCGCTGCACTAGGGCGGAGAGGAGGGGCCGGGGGTGACGGACAGATCGATGAGATCCAATCAGGGCGTGCACAAATCTGAGCCGCGACCCGCCCCTCTAGACCAGAAACCTAACACGTTAGCTCAGGCTAGCAGAATGGTGTCCCCTAAGGGTCTGTTCCCTTCTCTCCCCAATGATCTGTTTAACATCTACATAACCTATACCATATAAACAACATCTACAACATGGTTTTGTGGACGGTTGGTCATCATGCTGTGATGACCAACATGGAAGCAAAGACAACAGGGTGGCCGTAGCTGAATGGGCAGAGAGCTTGCCTCGGAGGCAGAAGGTCCCAGGTTAGGTTATTTTCAGCACGACAACCACAATACAAATGTTTTTGTGAATTCATGAAGGGCACAGTGGCACACTATCAACGCGATTTGAATAGCTTTATGGTATACAAATCCAAAGGCCTTTATTTTTTTTAGTTTAAAAAGCAGGTGACTTGCGCACATCCAGTTCCTGCCTTGTGCTGGACAAAGGTAGATACATACAGTTTATTTTAGTCTCCGTGGAAACTAGGCATTTAGTTAAATGCAATGCTATTGAAACTGTACTGTTAATTTCTCTCCATGTCCATTAAACTCATCAGCAGAAAGCTAATCTTTCACTCATTACAACCGTAGTATTCTTTACTGTGCTTTTATAGCAGTGTCTCAGAGCCTCAGACTGATGGCCTCAAAAGTCTAATATCTCCCCCAGTCCATAGGGATATCCCTTTGGTCTAGTGGTTAAGATGTTGGACTTTCACGTGGGAGACCTGAGTTTGAATATTGTGTGCGTTCGACGTGCATGTGTGTGTGTTGCAGTCTTACAGCAGCAGCTGCAAAATGTCCATAGAACCAGCCGGGGATGACAGACGCAGCATTGGCCAGGAAGGCTGTGAGGTAGAGGACAGCCGCTACGCCATGGTACACCATCACCTGTAGGAGCAGAGCTACTCAGATCAGGGCTCATCAATATGCCCGTACACAGAAAAGTGTGTCCGTGGCAAGGCTTGTCATTGTCCGTGGAAAACTTTAGATTTGAATGTTAGTTTCTTCACAATATAGGAGTCCACTGGTACAGTGGTTGTCATAGTTTTATTTCGCACGACCCCCATAACTGTGTGTATAGATGTAACCACATGGACTGGAATGGATACATTTGTGCTCTCACAGATAGTTACAGACCTGTAATGGTCATTTAGGGCTATAGAGGGCTTTATGTGTTTGTCTCATTTTGTATGTCCATGACAAAAACAGAATTTTGACAGGGCTCCATCTTGCGCCACCCTTATCCCTTATCCCTAAACGTATTTGCCATGTTTTACTATTTAGAAAAACATTTTAAAATACTTCAACTAGCCGATCTACATCGAGACATTGTGAGCTTGTAGATCAGCTATTTGAACAATTTAAAAAGGTTTTTTAAAATAGTAAAAAATGGCAAATTAGTTTAGGGATAAGGGTTAAGGGGTGGCGCAAGATATAGCCCTAAATGTCCACTACAAGCCAGAATGGCGAGGACCCCTGACTCATATTTGTAAAAATACTAAAGTATTGGCAACAAAATATGCTTACACTGCAGTACTCATTCTGCAGATATTTCCCATTTCACTAAATCTTTTGAAAATAGCCGATCTACAAGCTCACAACAACGCATCACGATGCTATGCATAGTGAGCTTGGCTATTTTGAAATAGCAAAATGCCCAAAAAGTGCTTAATTAGTTTAATAATGCGTTTTAGAATAATAATCTAAATCTGCAGTAACTAAAGCTGTCAATAAAACAATTTAGTTGGGTAAAAGGCACAATGCACCATGCAAATGTACTTAAAGGACGACATCACCCATCCTCAACCTATCTTCATTATGTTCATGATAAAATGGTAAAGAAATACATCTACTCTGTCTGTGTCTCATGTAGTATAGGAGTTATAGAAACCCGCCTACCAGTGATATCATCGTTAGGCAGATTTAACGAGATTTCAAATGTCTTCATTTAGATTTGTATTAATGCACGATTAAACGGGCGGCAGTGGCTCAGGGGTAGAGAGGCCAGATAAAACCTGGGCTCCCCCAGGCCTCATACGCACGTGTCAAACGAATGTTCTGTCTTCCGTCTGTGATTAATGCTGTGATTGCTGATTGCTGCCCCATCAAACACAAATGTTTGGTCAAACGATGTGACTCCCATTGGAATTGCATTGTGGCAGCCATTAATCACAGACGGAACACAGAACCGTGTCGAAGTGTCCTTGAACAAGACTCTGTAGCCTGGCTAATAAGCCAGACGCGAATCTGCCATTGGCAAAAAACATTATGAGTTTGGCTTATTAGCCAGGCTAATCTCGATGTGCAGGTTGGTGTACTGTGCCTTGCATGGTTTCCGCCGCCATACTGTGTGAATGGGTGAATGTAATGCACAATCTATGTAAAGCGCCTTGGATAAAAGCGCTATATAAATGCACCATTTACCAATGCAAGAACAATATAGCTTCCATTTCAGCATATGCTGATTTTACGGAAATAGAAGACCTGCAGTTTATATTATCTTGGATTCCCCATTGATGATGTCACTGGCAGGCAGGTTTCAGGCAGCCCTACTCTGAGAAACAGACCGAGTAGACAAAATGGTTCCATATTACACTGAGCATTAGTGAGGACCAATTATATGAATATAATGTTGAAAATGGGTGAAGTGATTGGTTACTTTCCACCACTGCCTCAGAGAAAGGATCAAATTAGTTGTACAAAAGTAGAAAATACATGACAAGAAATGTCAGTTATGACCACCTATGGAGCCTGTGCTCATCATAGGACTAGAGACATAACTTTCATTCCTAACTTTCGTCCTTCCTCTTTCCACATCAATGCCCCTCTTGTCCCCCATGGTGGCCAATCATCGTTGTACAACCGCGTCACTCACGTGTCAACAAGAACAACCAAATTCACTATTTGTCAGCCTTCTGATTCATCCCTGACCAGCAGGCTCTTTCTTCCTTGTTCCGCCCTGTTTATGTTGAATTTGGTAAAATATTTTTTTTTGGAGAAAAAATAACTAAAAACAAACCCAGTCACCATGCTGCACCTGTGATGTTCCTTTTTACTGACACCAAGTTTAAAATAAGAATTGAATGCACAGAATATCAATACGAAGCAACTGAAAAACACGTTATTTCAATGGTAGGCCTAGTGGATGGAGAGAGAGGATTTTTGTCCAACCACGAAACGGCAACCAATGGGTGTGAAGAGGGGCACAACTACGGGCGGGACTTGACAAAGGGTGAATTAACTAAACCTTTATTCTTTTATTTTTCCATGATGCGACAAAGCATAAATAAATAAGACTTTCATTGTCCCTCTTCTTACCGTCAGGCTCCAGGGAACCATGGTGAGTTTATGATGAACGCCACAGAGAATCATGAAGAACAGAATGGTGGTGAGGATCCACAGAGTCACCGTGACAAACAGAACCCAGCCATATGCAGGAACTAACTTATAATTAACTCCGGCTATCAACGACCACTGTAGCAGACCTACAACCTAGTGGGGGGGGGGGGGGGGGGGAGAGAGAGAGAGAGAGAGAGAGAGAGAGAGAGAGAGAGAGAGGGGGAATTCAGTATCAAAATTTTATGTAGGAATCACCTTGATAGAGGAAAAAAGGTTATATTTATAGCCTATTGGCCATTAAGTCAGCTGTATCTAAGCGAGCATCCCAAGACCATGCATCGCTCTTCACAGAAATGACAGATTATTATTGTGTAATTGGAGGTTGAATGTCTATTCACACCCCATACACATGGGAAGTTTAGGCACACACATTAGGCCTACACACAGAGTAGGGAGCTCAAAGGTTGACCTAATTGTCCATCCCTTTAACAATGGAGGCCGCTCTGAACAAGAGTGACACTGAGAAGCCTAATAACCCTGCTTTTACAGGCCGAGGTGGTAAACCATTAACTGTTAATGTTATGTGCCATTCAGGCATACACTTGTGTCTGTGTCTGCTGTTTTCTTCTCCTGCCTTTTAGTGGAGGAGCCTAGGGATATTTCGTGCTAATTCGTCTAAAAGTGCCAAATGTTGCACAGATGTACTGTAGCCCAGGGCCTGCTCTAATTATTAAAGCTAGGGCGCCCGAGCCGGCGACCTTTGGGGTCGCCACAGCGGCCAAATCCATATGCCCACCATTAACATCCTATAGCAGGCAACATTTTCTAAATTTCATTATGCTTTAACCCATTCTGGGCGGGAACCCCTTTTGGTGTTTTACCCCCTCAGGCCGGGAACCCATTTTTGGGTTCTGTACAGTATGTACAGTATTCAAAAATGTTAAACATTATGCTGCTATATGAATATTTGAAGTTTAGAAAACTTAGTTCAGGATTTAGAGGCGTTTTTAGAATCGGCCTTAGGCCTATGACGTGTCAAACTAGGGGGTTTTCATGATTCTGAATCCATTGCAAGCATTAGTTTTGCACGAAAAACACTCCTTCGGCTAAAAACGGCTATAGCAGTCATCACATTTGGGCACATGGCTATGGCCGAATTTAGCCTGGCTCGGGCTTTGGTTTGCTGTGAACTGGGGTGCTACTACCCTGGATTCTGCCTTTGTTTTGTACAACGAACTTGTGTGAGTGAAGAGTCACAATTGTAATCAGGGAGTCTTTGTTGACTATCCCAAGTATTTCCTGGGGTGCAATTATCCTAGGTGGCCTAGTTGGCTATAATCCTTAAAGGATGTTTAGTATTACATGAATGTTGGGATATACTGTATTAGAAAGCTGAAACATATGTTTTTGTCAGTGAGGACAGAAAGTATATTTGAAAGAACACAAAGAATGCTAGATTCATGCCTCACTGGCATGAATCTAGCATTCTTTGTGTTCTTTCAAATATACTTTCTGTAAATGTGTCCATGATGTTCTGGCTCTTTCATGTTGCCACCAGCCAGCTAGGGCACACCCGGGTAGCTTCAATATTAAGGACCCATCTCTGGATGCATTTTCAACACGGTCTGCAGGATCCATGCTTTTATATTAATATTTGATAGCAGAGATAATGGCCTTGGCTAGAATTTCACTTGGCATAGAGAGCCCGTTATTTTTATCAGACCTCTGTCACAGTCTGCCATTTTTATGTCTCGTCCCATGCCTCATAAGTTTGACCACAACACACATAATTACTAAGGATTCTGTATGTGGATTTACTTATATATAGTTTGTCCCAAAATCATATCAGTTTCATTTTATACTAATTTCATTTTTGTGTTGAGAGCATACTGTACGTCCCAAAGCCGAAAGAGGCGTCTACCTTTCTATGTTGATGGTGGTGAGCACTGGTGACTTATGTTGTTTTCCATTAGCTTGGAATCCTAACCAATGATGTCACTGGTAGTGGTAGGCAGGTTCCTGAACTGTCCACAGCCCACCTCTGAGACAGAAATGATGCCATGTTATAATGAGATTAGTGAGGACCAATTATATGAAGATAAGGTTGAAAATTGGTTATATCATAGTGTATAGTATCAAGCCTGTAAGGGCTTGACATACTCTTGATATATTAAGTGTCACACACTGAGCACTATAAATATACAGATAACTATAACTACGTATATTGTATTTGTATTTGTTGAGAACTCTGCCATGATCTACTTGACTTAGAACGATTTTTAAAACTACATTTTTATAGTTATAGTGCTCGGTATGAATTATAAATCCTTGCTTCCCTGTCCAATTTTGCACTATGATAGATAGTAGTACATTTTATGACATGTCTATTTTTTTATGAGGTCACGTACATCCAGAACAACCCTGTCATAGACAGCCACGCTGTAAACACACGGCTACACCTTACTCCTCTCACTTATGTGCAAATCAAATTGAAGCTATTTGATCAACGGGTTTATGTAACGTAGCGGCCATGTTCAATGACATAGTGACGTCGTGGGGTTACCGGAAGCAGAACAGCAGGCCAGGAGTTCCCATACCTTTCAGTTTGATACCCAAAAGAGACATTCGGTGTCTCCTCAGCCAGGACCCAAACACAAGAATACATCACACATCATGAAACCATCTATGCCCTATTAATAAACAATCACAACCGTGTGAAGTGAGGGGTGCTCTGCTCTTATCATCGTACAGTACATCATCATGACGTGAAATTTAGTGTTTGTGTAGCACGGGAATCTACACTAATAGCTGAATATGGGAGGGGCTAGTGCCCCTCAACAATACTCAAAATGGCCAATGTGCATGCAAGCTCACCACACGTCAAGGCTCAAGGCTACCTGCAAGACATTGCAGGTAGCCTTGAGGAACACCTCCACAAGAAACTCCTGGTAGTAAAATATGCATTTAGGAGGTCCAATTTAGATAGCAGCAATTTAGATGTGCAGCGGTGTGGTAGCCATAAAATCATGAACTAATGAACTAATGAACTAATAACACTAATTATCAACGCTCTGTGTGTGCCATAAATTCAAAAGAGAAATATTCATGGCCCAGATCATTTAACAGCCTTCCTGTCAACAGGTCAATAAAGGTACATGGCATGAGCAAGAGGGGTGCGAGAGGCAGCAGGAGCTGATGGAGGGCCTCTAGGGGACAAAGATCTATCTGTCAGTTAACCAGCTATAGTCACATGCTGTCCTCTGTGTGAACAGAGTAGATAACCAGGCGGAAAGCCTCACTATATGTGGGAGTTAATGAGATCGGGACCAATTCAACTGAAATCTTTATAATTGTCATGACATGCCAGCTCCCAGTTCTTCACGTGACTGTGAAGAACAGTCAGGTGAAAGTCTAACAGGCTTGTCGTGTAGACATGCTGCACTGACAAAGAAAAAGGCCTTGACCAATGGCAATTCTATATCTTTTGGTCATAGATAGCCAGTGGCATTTATGGTGTGGAAGTTTATACTCAAAATACTTCAGAGACTAGAGCAATCTAGTGTGTGTGTGTGTGTGTGTGTGTGTGTGTGTGTGTGTGTGTGTGTGTGTGTGTGCGTGCGAGCGTGTGCACGTGAATACAGATTTTTGTAATAGTGACATTTATTTTGTCACCATTAGTTGTTGCCCTATTGTGCAGTTATAATGAAAACTATGGAATATATATATATATACCGGTATATATTTAATTTGTCATCTTGAAATTGAACAGTACACAGCAGAACAGAAATAATCTCCAGTAAAGGCCACTCACTATTTCACCCATCATCAGAATGCTTGGTATACTCTTGACGAAAGGCATGTCCACCATGGAGCCAACGCTGGAGGCCATCCCTCTGAGGCGGTTCCCCACCTGAGAGTCCTGGGACTGGGGGGAGCTGGTCTCTGTGGTCACCTTGTCTGGGAAGTCTGCCATGGTGTACGTTTCTCCTGGACAAGACCCACCGAAGGAAGGAAAACCCCTTCTGGTTGTATAGTGGGCTTGGTCCAATTAAGTCAAGGACAGAACCGCCAGACTTATATATGTGTTGAAACTGGCAGAGGGCTGGCTGTCTTTCTGTCCTCAAAAAGAAGCTGACACAGCGCTTATAGTCAAGTGCACTGTACGTGTGCTCCCTCTGTGAAGCTCGCTTATTTATTTATTTTAAATCGTTGGAATTCCTTGATGTAACCAAATGAAGTCCTGAGATGGAAGAAAACAACAAGACTAATTCCCAAAGCGCAATAATTTCCTGGGAACCTGGTGAAGTATATCAAACTGTAGACCAGCAAATCTTCACAGTAGTACAACTTACAGTATACAGTTCAATGTCGTTAGAAAGTAGCTGCCCTCCAGGGAAGAAGTCCAGGTCCAAATAATGTACTGTAGCTAGCAGTCACATGCTCCACCTGAACAAACAGGTGTGTGATGGCGAGACTCTCTCTCTCTATCCCCTTCCCTCTCCCCCCTCCCTCTCTCTCTCCCTCTCTCTCTCTCCCTGAGGCACCTCCCATATGCCGCTTGAAGCTCTTGAGTGACTCATAATTCATGAATATAAAGGAGCACCAGTTTGAATCCTGGGAGGAGGGAAAGGGGGGAGGGAGAGAAAGGGAGAAGACGGAAATTGCTCTGCATATAATGGAGTGAAAATGGTATACAAATAGAGGGGGAGAGCAAAAGAGCGATAAAGAGATGAGTAGGCAGACTATGCAACCATAGCTGCACGTAGTGAAACATTAACACAAACAAGCACATGCATCAGGGAGGGAGGGAGGGAGAGCACAGGGTTTGTTGCACTCACATGGAACAGCAGTCAACACTGATAGGACAGCCCTAGAGAGGATTATCCTCCCTCAAAACACTGGAATAGCCATTGTCTGTGTAGATTTTGACAGGACATTTA
This sequence comes from Protomyctophum parallelum, assembly GCF_964188405.1. NCBI lineage: Eukaryota > Metazoa > Chordata > Actinopteri > Myctophiformes > Myctophidae > Protomyctophum > Protomyctophum parallelum. The sequence continues at coordinate 13,500,272 of NC_139700.1, forward strand.
TTTATTTTTTTGAATTTACTTTGTCACATTTTAGTCACCTAGAAGGAACAGGGGTCGCTGCTTTTCCGTTATTTGCCGATGGGATTCTCAGATTGCGGTGTACATGTGTATGTATGTCTGTAATCCACGTAACTCAAATTCGACATACGCATTCAACATGAATGAAAGAGTTGGGAAATAAAGAAGTTGACTTGAGTTGGAAAAACGGAGTTGTCCACACCACCACAGGGAGTGCAGTGCCTGGCCTTGAGTCCGTCGGACCCACGGTTGTCCAGAACCAGCTCAAACGCTCTGCCCAGGCTCTGGACACTATAGGGCCCCTGCTAGATCTCCATATATGGAGCTGGCCTGTTCTGACATCACAATGATCCACGCATTCCACACCACCAATGATGCGCGACCTCGCCCTTTATTAGCCAATTGATCACACCCCAACATTGGGGCATTGTTGTAGTCTTCCTAAATTAACCCATTTAGGCCTGACCTCGAAATTTAGAAAAAATCTTCTAAATCCTAAGCTTGTGAGCTTGTAGATCTGCGATTTTTCAATAGCTAAATTATAACATAATGTTTAAAACACCAAAAGGGTTTCCCACCCAAAATGGGTTAACAATCTTTGTTGTGTGTGTGCACCTGCCTGCCATGCCTACCTGAACTATCACTGCGCTCGGATCCATTTGTTGTATAGGCCTAGAGATTATGCTCTCTGTGTGCAGGTGATGGGGGAGATAATAGTAATATTATATAATTTGTGAGAACGACTACTCTATTAGCTGTCCCCCCCCCCCCCACCCCCCCCCCCCCCATCAGCAAGCACCTGCACACAATGAACACAATGAAACCTCTGTTGTTCTCACTCTTCTATTTCTATTTATACTGGGGCTCCGCAAGAGGGCGACATTATCCCAGTTTTATTTACCCTCTATTCTACAAACAAATGTAGAACTGCAATGAGAAACAGAACACTTTAGTTCAGTGGTTTTCAACCAGTGGTCCGGGGACCACCAGTGGTCTTTGAGGGTTCCAGGTGGTCCCCATGCAGCTAAACTTAAATCATGGAGAGTTGGTAAAATGGACCCTTATAGATCTTTAACTCTTGAGAGGGTAAAATTAACCAAATTTGGTATGCTCTCAAGAGTTAAATTATTGTTAAATATCTGCATTACTATAATGTACAAGAACAAGTCCAAGTACACAATTAGAGAGTACACAATTAGAGAATGTAGAAGAATTGTTATTTTGATCAACGTTTGCCTGTTATCTCTCCTAATGGTATCAACATCAATACAGAATTGAAAAATCATATTCAACGAAAACAAAATATTCTAAGTCTTAGGTCTGAGAGGCTAAATCTCATCAAATGGTGGTCTGTGGCTCAAATGCCAAATAAATAATGGACCTTGATATGAAAAGGGTTGAAAACCACTGCATTGGTTTATAGTTTGTGTGTGATGTAAAAAAGGTGTTCAATTTGACTAGTAGCCTACTCACAGAAGTGTGATATCAAACCCAAATTGTGTACAACAGGGGTGCCCACACTTTTTTTTTACGTGAGAGCTACTTTCACAATGACCAGCTCAACAAGATCTACCCAGGAAAACCATTATTATCCTGTTGCTGAAAATTGTTTAAAATGTACCTTTGGAATGAATGGCAGCGCTGCCTGGCATTACATATAAGCCAAACGCACGTGGAATGGGGAATAGAATTGGTAGTGTTTTGTATAACGTTGTAATGCTACTGATGTTTGTGCCATAGACTGTAAAAAATGTGGACAAAGCGTTCCCCGGGTCTAACATGGACGTAAAATGAAGCCTGTTATTCCTGCACTGTAAGTCGCCATCTTTCTAGATCCATTTGGGCCCAGCTGGCCATTGGCTGGCTCCGTTTGGGCCCAGCTGGCCATTGGCTGCCCAGACAACGAGGCGGGACTTCCCCCCTTCTTCTCCGTTGGTTTTTATTTTGACTCGAGTGGGGACTCCCGATCATAGACTGTAACGGTAGCCACGCCCCTCAGAACATACGCGACTTTATGGTCATTTATTTTATAAATGGGACCATAATTTTCCAAAAAGAATATTATGACATTAGAAATGAGACTTTAAACTAGTGACTGGAAGCAGAAAGTATTCATGACCATGTTTATTAAGGTAATACAGTCTAGGTTAAGTTGGGCCAAAATACATGGACTTCTATGGGGCTATGGGTTTTTTTGGGTCCAGTGACAGCGCCACAACAGGCCATTATATGAACTTTCAGGAGTTTCAGGCTTCACAAAATATCTGTCTGACTGCCCCCCTGGTTTGTGCGGCAACACTCTTGACAACTAAGTATTGCATTGTGGGTTTGAGTTGACAGGCTCGTTTTGATGTAAATCAATCAAGTGGTGCTGTATATATCATATCAATTATATATATATATATATTATTTTTTTAAATATATTTCAATTATATATTTTTAGGGGCATTATGAAACATTTAGAGTCATGCTTTCAGTTCCATCAGGAGGTCGCTCCAGACACTCAGACCTTTGACATCAAAGTCTCCATCAGAAACCTTCAGATGGTTCAGGTCTTCCAGCACAGAGGCTCTGACTGAAGGACCAGCCTCCAACAACAAGACCCGGAAGCTCTGGGTCAGCATCTGAAAGCTCACCTCCCCGAGGTCCGTCTGGAAGTTCTGGGTCACCCCGAGGTCCGTCTGGAAGCTCTCGGGGACCCACCGGGCCTGGTGGAGGTCGTAGGTCATGCGTGAAGCCCGTTTCTTCAGAAGGTCGACGTAAGGAACGCCAAAGTTCTCCTGGTGTCGTCGGAGCAGCGCGGCCAGGCATCCGCTCGACAGCGTCGAACACACCTGCTGCATCACGTCCTCGTTACGCCGCAACCACTTCAACAGAAACTCCTCTGAAGGAGAAGAAGAAAACATATCCTGTGTTCATTCCGTCAACTAAAACTATGACGAAAATGTTACCTTTATTTCACTGACGAAAACTTAACGTAAACTGAGAGAATACTGGACTACTCGCCCCGGTGCTTGCCCGTTTTTCCTCCCGGAATTTTCCTCAGTGAGGGGGATAACTTGTAATATGCTATTGGCTGTTTGTATTCTTTTTGGAAAAATATAAAAAGATACTCCTGTGGAAAGGCTATATTATTTGACTTATATTGAACCTATAAACAATTTAGTATTATTTAGTATATGTATCTACAACAACTTCTGTGAACAGACTTCACTGTAGTAGCTTTTCATAAATTATATTTGTACTTAGGCTGTTCTGCTGTCATGAAAGTTTATAGTTAGAGAAATTCAAAGTCCAGCCGTCTGCTGTCCAGCCTCTCCCACCCCTCACTGGGGAGAATTCTGGGAGGAAAACAGAAACAGGGCGAGTAGTCTTGTTACCAACTGAGATATGTCTAAAACGCTGACTAAATACATTGACAATTAAACTAAATTCAACTGTAGATTTAGTCGACGAAACCTGTCGAAAAACCTTGTTTTCACCAGAAACGACATTCATTGCGCCGATTTGGAGATACAGGCCATTGAAAGCAGCACATAGAGTGCAAGTGGATGTGCGCGCATCTTCAAAATGGCCGCGGCCACTGTCCCACTTTGACTGTTATGCTAACTAGCGGCAGCTGACGTTTCGATCTGATCAAAACATGGATTAAAGAATATAAACCCTGGAAAACGTAGGCTACGGTTCTGGCGGGCTACACGATTAATTTAATCCTACGGTTACTACGGTTCTGGCGGGCTCCGTGCTAAAATACGACTAAAACTAAAATGGAATTTTATACAAAAGACTACGACTAAAGCCTAAACCACACCAACTTGGGTCGCAACAAAACGGTTTTAGCGTTCGTCCCAGCGGTGTGATGATGTCCTGTTGCGAGTAGACCCATGCAGACGCATGTCGACGCATGTCAAGTTGTCAACCAATTGATTCAATTAGTTAAATTCAATGGTTGCTTGCAACTACATGCGTCTACATGGGTCGACTCGCAACCGCTTGGTTTGGTGGTTTGGGCTTAAAAACACATGAAAATTGAACAGAGGAAATGTCCCAACCTGCCGCATCCTTTCTCCTGGTCTGGAGCAGAGCTGCAGTGACGACCAGACAGACATGGCGTGTTGGCGGCGGCGCTGCCAGTATGGAGTCCAGGAACCGCTGTGCCTTCATGCCTGCTGGGAGGCCGGACTGTTCTGCCCCGTGTGGGAGGAGAGTCTCCAGCCTCTCCATCAGCATCTCCCCCTGGACCTGGACCTCAGCAACACCGGAGAACCACCGCGCAGAGAGTCCACCACCCTGGACCTCGGCACCACCAGAGGACCACCGTGCAGGGAGTCCACCGCCCTGGACCTCGGCACCACCAGAGGACCACCACGCAGAGACCGGACTAGGTGCTCCGCTGCTTACCGTGGCGCTCAGGACTTGGCACGCCGATTTGTACTGGAGGACACGCAGGCAGTGACCGCTAGCGTCCTCCTCGGTAGTGTCCAAATCACCTGACGGGTAGAGGAGGAGGAGGCTATAGGCTATAATAGATTCACTAAAAGTATCATAATAACAAAACAACCTGGCCTGCATATGGAATAATTCCCTCATGCATAACTTGTGCTAGGCAACCGTTCCTCATATAGATCAGGGGTTCTCAACGTTTTTGGCCTGGGACCCCTGGAAATGCTTTGGCCATGTCTCGCGACCCCCGCCCACCACTCCCTCCCCACCCCCAATACAAACTGACTGCAAAAATAACCTTAATATTAGAGAAAATATATCATAAATGAATACTGAAACCGGATATAATCATTAATGAAAGTTTATGTATGTACTACAGTATGTGTACTATGTAAACTCTTCATTTCCATTTCCAAGCCATTCAGTTGAAAAACATATACACTGTATATATATAATTTGGGGGACCCCCCAAATTATTTGGCGACCACCCTAGGGGTTGCGACCCACGGGTTGAGAACCCCTGATGTAGATTACCTTCCTACTTCCTTAAAGGGAATGTCATTAATATACCATAGCTGTTGTGTGGAAATAATAAAAAAGTCTAGAACTGCCTAGAACTGGAGGTCTGAAAAGAATCATTAACATGGTGAGGTAAATCTTAAATGTCATAGTAAAATGTTGAAAATGAGTGGAATTCCCCTTTAAGAGTATGTGGCTTTACTTACCTTGTGTGGATTTTACCTATGCAATTCAGGCATTTATCAGACGCTCTTATCCAGAGTGATTTACAGTAATCAAGAACAACACATGCACAAATACATAGAAATAGTCAACTAGGATCATAAGTAAACTAAGAACCTAACATATCCGTCTAACAGTAGAATCTGTACAATGAAACTATGAGTATACACTACTATAGAGTGCTACTGCTATGTCTACATAATAGATCTAAATTATATCAGTTGAGCCTTTGCATTCGTCTGCAAGGTCGAACTGTGCTACTGTAACTGTGCTTTTACCTACTGTATATACATTTAAGTGGCGTTGCGAGGCATTTTGAACTTGTAGATCTGCTATTTCAAAATGCCCTCTTTCTTAGGTCATATACTCATATTTGGCCAATGTTTGGCCATTTTTCATAGTATAGTTTGTTGATTACATTTGACACAGTAATGGTCTTATTTATTTATTCATTTAATTTGAGGTTTATTAAAAAGAAGTGTGCAGATAGTACCCTGTATACACGTATACGTGCATGATGGCTTGTTTACTGGGGATCCGATGGTAATTCCGACGGAGCATTAGTCCGACATGCAGGAACGGTCGGACTAGCGCTCGGACAGGCACTGCTCCCGTGCTTGTGGTTATGGTTAGGTTAGGGTTTGAGGTAGGTTGTCGGACTAATGACTGTCGGGCTGTTGAGTCACTGAGAAAACAATGTTGCACATCATTGAGCTAATAATTTGGGGGAGCTTTTAAAACCTGAAAACTGAAAATGAAATGAAAAATAAAAAATCACACCTGTGTGAAGTGAGGGGCGCTCTTATCATCGTACATCATCCATTCATTGTCAATGGGAATTTTGTGTAGGACAAAAATCTACACTATAGCTGAATATAGGAGGGGCTAGTGCCCCTCAAAAAGAATGTACAAATTCAAACCTGTACTAACCCTGAAGGGGAGGAGGTTCAAACAGCATCCTCAGGATGCGTGCAGGCGTGGCGGGGTTGTGCAGCAGCCTCCCAACCAACAGGTCCTGACAGCGGGCGAGGTCCAACAGGGTCAGATCCTCGTACCCCTCAAAGTTGTCCTGTAGACGCCGGTTGGAGTCCCGGAGAGTCTCCTCCAGGACGCTGCAGATGGCCGGGTGGGAGTGGAACCTGTGGATAGGGAAAGAGAAGACCATGAGATGGCCGGGTGGGAGTGGAACCTGTGGAGAGGGAAAGAGAAGACCATGAGATGGCCGGGTGGGAGTGGAACCTGTGGAGAGGGAAAGAGAAGACCATGAGATGGCCGGGTGGGAGTGGAACCTGTGGAGAGGGAAGGAGAAGACCATGAGATGGCCGGGTGGGAGTGGAACCTGTGGAGAGGGAAGGAGAAGACCATGAGATGGCCGGGTGGGAGTGGAACCTGTGGAGAGGGAAAGAGAAGTCCATGAGATGGCCGGGTGGGAGTGGAACCCGTGGAGAGGGAAAGAGAAGACCATGAGATGGCCGGGTGGGAGTGGAACCTGTGGAGAGGGAAGGAGAAGACCATGAGATGGCCAGGTGGGAGTGGAACCTGTGGAGAGGGAAAGAGAAGACCATGAGATGGCCGGGTAGGAGTGGAACCCGTGGAGAGGGAAAGAGAAGACCATGAGATGGCCGGGTAGGAGTGGAACCCGTGGAGAGGGGGGGAGAAGTGGGGCAGAAGGACAGAACAATGGACTTGTAGTAACTAGCAGTAGCAGATTGCTGCCTGGGTGCACAGATTAAAGCAAAATGAAATCTAACGACTGAAGAAGTGTGTCCTAACGTGCGATTTGTGACGGTGTGAAAGGAGTTTGTTTAAATCTAAATTCAGATCTGATTTAGATCAGGTTGCATTCAGAGTTCAGACTGAGACAGATCGCCTCAAATCAGATTTGAAACCACCTCTGAATGTGGCTCAATTAAGTCACATTGGGGGAAGAAATCTGATTCCATATGACTTGTATAACTATTTGTGACCTGTCTGCATTTAGTGTGCGACCAGCCGTCAAACAAGTCGTGTGGGACAGTTGTTTAATAGAACGCTGTGCGTGACGGGGCATCCCCTGCGTCCTCGTATTATTTATTTCTTCTTTTATTTGGGTGTTTAAAGGTTCTATTAAACAAGCGCTCTCCTCCACTCTGTTGTAATATACAACATGCTGTGTACTGATACTTGGTACTTGTACGTGAATATGCAATGTACTTATATGTATTGTGCACTGCCTGAACTGTAACATACTTTAGAGCTGTGTTAGGGCACGCTGAAGGCCGCGTGCTGCAGGCAGTGATTGTGATGTATAGTCAGTGACGTCATTAGGACATGAAGTATCCAAGCTATTCTGTATTTGTTATGAAACTCTGTTCTAAGTATTGGACCCTCGTCTGGTTCTGGTGTGTGACGACCGGGTTGACCCTTCCATGGTTACGGCGGCGGACAAGACGGAACAGGCCTGCTCCGGGAGAACAATAACATGACACGACACTTGGTCACATTAAAACGTTCACACCGTTTATTACACACAGAATCATATATAGCTTGGATAGTTCATGTCCTAATGACGTCACTGACTAGACATCACAATCACTGCCTGCAGCACGCGGCCTTTTAACACAGCTCTAAAGTATGTTACAGTTCAGGCAGTGCACAATATAATTACATTGCATATTCACGTACAAGTACCAAGTATCAGTACACAGCATGTTGTATATTACAACACACTCCACTAACCTAACGCCAGGGCTCCACTGGGCGCGTCTGCGTCGCGTCTCCGTCAACGTCGGGAATGTGCCCTTTTAATCAATGGAGAGTGGCTCCACTGCCCGCGTTGCGTTGCGTTGTGCTGCGTTCGGTGACTCAAAAATTGCCCCGGTTCGTTTTTTGACGCACGCACCGCGTTGACAGCAGTCAGCAACATAAAAGAATGTTGCTGACGCGCAGTTTTCAAAGGCCCGCGGTGGAGCACCTCTAGCGTGACGTTGACGTTGTCATGACACGAGCAGGACGCGACGGAGACGCGACGCACCCAGTGGAGCCCTGGCGTAACCCTGGTTGACAGTAGCGGGTCCAGCTCAGAGCTCTGCCCGCCTCAGGCTCTCTCCACTCGGCCACTAACCTGTGGTGGATGTGGTGACAGTAGCGGCTCCAGCTCAGAGCTCTGCGGGCCTCGGGCTCTCTCCAGTCGGCCACAGAAGCCGTGCAGGACACGGCGAGAAGCTCCACGGAGCGGCGGACGTTGGCCAGCAGCGCCTCCATGCGGCGCTGTACTATACATACGACTGTCTGAAAGTACGCTTTAATAAAGTTTTACGCTTTTACATTATTTTTCACATTCTGTAGAATATAGATAAGTTCATAATTAATATACTATAACTTGTAGAATAAGGTAGCTAATAATGATTGAACTATAACTTGTTTTAGGTTTTATTTTCGTCGCTGTGCAGCAGAAGAAAAAAAACATGCTGTTGTTTTGTTTTCCCTTCTCTCCTCTGCCGGTGCGCGCATGCGCCGTGAGAGGGCGGCGCGTGCTGGAAAACAACAGATCTACAAGCTCGTTGCGACGCGTTGAGAGCTTGTAGATCTGTTTTTGCGCAGCTTTTCTTTTTGACCGGTTTCCTTCAAAATAAGAGCTTTTCTAATATACAACTCAAAGTCTATGAACTCAACTGAAGTTGTGCAAACGTGTGTTGTGTTTTTATTTTGATTTATTTACACGTTTTACCGTGTAAATAAATAAAATAAAAATAAAAAAAATTACAGTCTATGGTTTTACCCTAAACTATATGGTTTTACCACCGTGTTAAACTAATAGATAGAAATAGATGAGCTAAATAATATAAGAAACACATTCTTAAAGAAATGTTAGAAAGTATAGCTCCAACAACATGTATTTTCTTGCACTGCAAATGTAAACCAAATTAATTAAGGTGTAGAGTAGATATTATACTACTATTATTATTATATACTATTACTAGTATTAGTAGTAGCTACTGTAGTACTAGCCTACTACTACTAGGCCAATTCCTCCTCCTCCTCCTCCTCCTACTACTACTACTACTTTTAGAAATAGCCTACTCGGCGCTTTCCCATAACAAAACAAATAAAAACAACTTTTATACGGGAAAAAAGTTAAAAGGCTAAAACAACAAAAGAAGAAAAAAAGAGAAATCCCACCCCTCCTCCCACAGTCGCATGCACACACGCACGCACACACAAACACACACACACACACACACACACACACACACACACAGCCACCAGGAGAGAGAGTGACAGACAGGCGGACAGACAGACAGACAGACACAGACAGACATACAGACAGACAGACAGACAGACCAGATGCTCCCCGCTGTGAGAAAAGCATGACCTGACCACCGAATCAAAGTTTCAAACTCTTTAACCAAAACAGCCTCGGCTCCAACTAAACAGGGTGAGTAGACAAAGCTGATCACTTTATTATTGGCTGATATTAATTAAAGTGGATCGATCAGGTCAATCGATCAAGCATGTTGTCATTGTTTAGCCTGTTACCGCAGATACGTCTATAGATTTAGACTCCCGTGGATGTATTCGATCGATTCTGAAAATTTCAAATGTCAGAATAAAATACGTTGCAATACATCTATACGAGAGTGTAAATCTTGGGCTATAGCGCCGTTATACCATATCAGACTGCGTTTTGGAAAGGGGAAATACTCGTATGATTAATTGTCTCTCTTGTAACACTATAACAGCTGTTTTTAATATGTTTGTGTAGGCCTATTGTGTGTTTTTAATTTACACTCCGACTCCGAGTCTGCACATGTAGATTAAGCTGATTGATCGATTGATCGCTGATCGTACTAGCCTATATTGATTATTGACTTGAAGAAAGAAGCGCTGTTATTGCTTTGCATTGCACTGCACTTGCAGAACCTCAGCATTTAGTGTAGGCTATCAGATATCGAGAGCGTTTTTATTGTCATAACAGCCGAGCAACAATATTGTGGAGTTTTGATTTGAGCGCTTGGCTTGGCTTAGTAACGAGCTCGCGGCTCGCCTCTACGCAGATCTCCAAGTTCACAACCCGTCGCGACGCGTTTGTGAGCTTGAAGATCTGCATAGGCGAGCGACACCTCGATCCGTGCGCAACACTTATACTCCATTCTGTGTGTGTGTGTGTGTGTGTGTGTGTGTGTGTGTGTGTGTGTGTGTGTGTGTGTGTGTGTGTGTGTGACACAGAGTCTATAATAAACCCACTGTTTCTGTTCTGGTCTGTTTTATATCAGCTGAAAGTCATTCAACGAGACGTTAATTGAATTCATATGAAGGAATTTGGACTTTAATGACGTTAAAATGGCAGCTTGTGGTGGTGGTCACTGGTGTGTGTGCGTGTGTGTGTGTGTGTGTGTGTGTGTGTGTGTGTGTGTGTGTGTGTGTGTGTGTGACTGTGTACGTGTATGTGTGTATGTGTGTGTGTGTGTGTGTGTGTGTGTGTGTGTGTGTGTGTGTGTGTGTGTGTGTGTGTGTGTGTGTGTGTGTGTGTGTGTGTGTGAGGGTGGGTGTGTGTGTGTGTGTGTGTGTGTGTGTGTGTGTGTGTGTGTGTGTGTGTGTGTGTGTGTGTGTGTGTGTGTGTGTGTGTGTGTGTGTGTGTGTGTGTGCGTACATGTGTGTGTGTGTGTGTGTGTGTACATGTGTGTGGAATGGATGCATGGGTGGTGACTATATTGTCCTAACTTTGACCAATAACTTTGATCTTTGTTTTGAAGTCTGTTTTTGTATTTTTGACGCAACACTTGTGAATTGCTGTTGCAGATGTCAGTGCACAACCATCAGGCTGGCACAACGCATGCATATACGGCCTATACATGTAAACATTTATATATTATATGAAAGATTATCATCTGCCGTAATATTCACACAAGTCAAGACATATCACCATATTAATTATACACATATTGACAGCATATTCCACATGTTGGTCATTACTTGCGCAGGCAGAGCACCCAAGTAATAAACCTAATAATTCAATATTTCAAACTTTCTTTCACAGAGAAGCTGAGATTTGACAGTTTGTAGCGGTCGACAGTACTTGCACGCTCTGCTTGCGCACTACTAGGCCATAGATGGCCTACTTGTGTACAACAAGCAAGTAGGCACTCGACAGATTGCAGTTCTAGTTTTGAGCTGTGGTTGTCAAAGTAGGGTCCGGGGTCCTTGAATTGAAGGGGTTCCCTGCCCAGGGACAGGGGTCATTGAATTGAAGGGGCTCCCTGCCCAGGGACAGGGGTCATTGAATTGAAGGGGCTCCCTGCCCAGGGACAGGGGTCATTGAATTGAAGGGGTCCCCTTCCCAGGGGTCCTTGAATTGAAGGGGTCCCCTTCCCAGGGGTCCTTGAATTGAAGGGGTTCCCTGCCCAGGGACAGGGGTCATTGAATTGAAGGGGCTCCCTGCCCAGGGACAGGGGTCATTGAATTGAAGGGGCTCCCTGCCCAGGGACAGGGGTCATTGAATTGAAGGGGTCCCCTTCCCAGGGGTCCTTGAATTGAAGGGGTCCCCTTCCCAGGGGTCCTTGAATTGAAGGGGTTCCCTGCCCAGGGGTCACTGGATTGAAGGGGTTCCCTGCCCAGGGGTCATTGAATTGAAGGGGTTCCCTGCCCAGGGGTCACTGAATTGAAGGGGTTCCCTGCCCAGGGGTCCTTGAATTGAAGGGGTTCCCTGCACAGGGGTCACTGAATTGAAAAAAAAGAAGAAAGAAACATCAATCAACCGTAATTAACATTAGTTCCTTCCTGTTATTTCACCTGTTATTTCACCAGCTATTAAGTTATAACCCACTGAGCACTCTGGGAAATACCTACTTAGTAGAGCTTCAATCCTTCTATACCAAGTACCACCACAGAAAACAGGCTTTTCTCTCTGTCTTAGGTTGTGAGCAGGCTTTTCTCTCTGTCTTAGGTTGTGAGCAGGCTTTTGTCTTGAGTAAGGCTGGGACAGAGGCTACCCACCGAGGGAATGTTTAAGAATGTTTCTCTCTGCTCTGTTACCTATAGCAGCCTACTAGATAATTGTACAATTATGTACTAAATAAATCTAATGAAATTTAAAACACAAATCTTCTCTTATATATGTGGGGGTGCAGAAACCTTTCAAATTCTGGGGTCTACGTATACACAGCCTTGATACATGCCAATTTGGGTGGTCCTCATCATGAAAGTGTCAAAAAATGTCTTTGACAATCAATCGATCGCGTTAAATGTTAAACGTTTAAATGTTACAATTTAGATTTAGTATGTTATTTAGACCAGGGGTTCTCAACATTATTGGCAGGGGACCCAAGGAAATGCTTTGGCCGTGACCCCTCCCCACCCCCAATACAAATGGACTGCTACAATAACCTTAATAATAGAGAAAATACATCATAAATAAATACTGAAACCAGATATAATCATTAAGGAACGTTTATGCATGTACTATGTGTACTATGTAAACTCTTAATTTCCATTTTCCAGCCATTCAGTGGAACAAAAATAAGTACGTTTTATTTTTTTATAAATAATTTGGCGACCCCCAGGTTGAGAACCCCTGATTTAGACCAGTGGTTATCAACCAGTGGTCCTTGAGGAGGTTCCAGGTGGTCCCCAGCTAAATGATGGAGAGTTGGTAACCAAATGGACCCTTGTAGACCTTTAACTCTTGAGAGCGTAACGTCAAGAGTTCAATTATTGTTAAACATCTGCATTACTTAATTTACAAGAACACATTTGAGAATGTAGAAGAATTGTTATTTTGATCAATGTTTGCCTGTTATCTCTCCTATGGTACCAACATCAATACAGCATGGAATTGTGGACAAAATATTCCAAGTCTTAGGTCTGAGAGGCTAAATGTCATCAAATCGTGGTCCGTGGCTCAAATGCCAAATTAATAATGGACCTTGATATGACAACGGTTGAAAACCACTGATTTAGACGGATGCTGTTTACCTTGCTTAATGTAAGGTACTGTAAGTCACTCTGCATAAAGAGCGTCTGCTAAATGCCTACATTGTAACAGAATATGTGGTTTATAGAGAAAGCTCCCCCAGTCAGTCCAACCGCTTCCACACACCATGCAATGAGATCATTGACATTCTACTCTCTGTCTGCTGTTTTCATTGTTATTGGAATGTAATAGGAGACCTTGCATAGTTTCTAACTGCTGTGAATCAGTTCCATATTGGAGGAAGGCTATAGCTTTCATTTCATAGCTTCTGGAACACTTCTCTCTATTCATATACAGTATATGCAGTGGTTTAAATTATAAGTACATGAACTCAAGTTTCGAGTTTGAGGCATTCTACTTTACTGGAGTATTTCCATTATGTCAATGAATGCTTTTACTTCTACTCCACTACGGTACATCACAGAGGCAAATAATATTGTACTTTTTTACTCCACTGCAATTCATTGAAAACTATAAGACGCCTATATTACCTAAGACGCCTAAGTAAAGGGCGAGGTCACGTGCACGCATCTGCCTCGTTGACGGCAGACTGCTGGGCGAGCGCTGGCACTTTGGCATGGGGGGCTCAGAGTGCGTCCACTAAGGAAAGTAGGCTTTCTAGTTAGACAACCCGTCTTTGTATTGGTGAGTAGGTAAAACGTTCTTTATATTCCCGTTACAGAAGAGAGGCTGGTCTGCATTTCATGAGAGAGCTAGACGCGATAGTTCCCATAGCCTTAATGCAGGGCAGAATTAGCATTACGGCTATGGACCAGAGCTATACGAACAGTAGGAACATGTTGGATTTCAGGCCAAGTCACGTCAGCTCCTCAGATCACATTACGTACACAGAACAAGCCCTGAGTGTTCTTTTAACTCTCAGAGTGTACAAACAGACCCGGAATTAAGGCTAGGGTTCATTAATGTGTACTCTCTCACTGAGGATTGGTACAGTGTGCGCTACAGTGTAATGAAAGGTATACACACACAGAGAGGTCCTTGTTGTTCACTAATTGACGTGACGAAGCTCTGCACAGTTCCCATCGACACACCGCTGTACTACTAGGACCTGCACACATAATTATATTTATATTTAGGCATAATATACTGCTCTATTCCAGGGTTTCTCAAAGTGGATGACACAAGTCCAGCGTTGCCTCAGAGTCAGAATACTTTGATAATATTTCTAATTTATCTATGTCACTTCAGTTCAACCACTTCTTAGACCCCTCTAGACTATCACTTCAGTTGCTGTATGAACTGTATGCAAAATGTTGTATGAACATTTAGTGAAAATAGCCATAGCCTACAGTGTATTATATCTATTAAGCGTGACATGTTCAGAGCTTGTGGATGTTCTCGGTGTAGAGATGGTACACAACGGAACCTTTATTGTTATCAATGAAATACTTACATAGGCCTTTAAATTAATTAAATTAATTAAATTAGGCCTTTAAATTCCCTGAGGAACATAGGCCATTGATGAGGTTCCTGCATCCCCTTCGGTCTTGTGCCCTCCGCTCCAGTCGTTGCCATGACAGCCCTTGTGCATTCATCTCCTGCTCTGTGGTTCTTCTCCAGGTGGCTCTATACTAGGCCTTCCTTTCTTCCTCTTGCCTTGCGGGTTCCATGTTGTCGCTGCCATAATGTATTGTAATTTTGCTTATTTATGTTATATAATTTATTTTTTATGAACTTGAGTTAGTCATGTATGTACTGTACCGGAAGGTCTAATTGGTCAAGCCGGAATGCTTTATAAGGTGTCGTTTCACAGCAAGCCACAAGCGTGTTACACTAATACACTGATACACTTCCGCTCACTAAGGAGTGTATTGTTTGAGCGTGTGCAGGCGGGATGGAACAAGGTACTTGTTGTTTAACTAATGTAATATGTGAATACGTTACTTCAAGTCTTCTTCAGGTTTATATGTTGACTGATGTCTTGATTCTATTTCAGTTGTGTTCTGTTTGTCGGCCAATATGGACTTCCTCATTCCCTTTGGTTAAGTCAACTTAAGTGCAGCCAGCGAGGTGTATTTTGTTTATGATTCCTTTATACGTTTATGTCATGTTGTACAATGTTTATGCTTTTTGTTCAATTTGTTTATGTGCATGTATTTATGCTTAATTTCATACAGTTTTACGTTGGAGATTGTTTGCAAATGAGACCGCAAAAAAAGCCACCAGTACACGGGACAAGCTGTGTCATTCTTGCACCAAAGGCAGTGATACATGTTAATGCATGTTTTGTGATTGATCTAATGTGTCTTCTCAGTGTGTGTCCTATCCATGTCCATTTCCTCCTCCTGATCAGTGTTTCTATTGTGTCTTGTGTAGTGAGGTCCCACAGGTTGGCATTGGATTTGGGCTGTATTTTGTGTGTCTTAAGTATCAGGTCTTATTCCCTAACTTGAATAAACTAAAGACCTGGAGGCGTGATCAATGCCATTTGGCTATTCTGAGTGGCCAAAGAGCATTGACCACGCCTCCAGGTCTTTAGTTTACTCAAGTTAGGGAATAAGACCTGGTACTTAAGACACGCAAAATACAGCCCGCAAAATACATCATGCATGACTATAGGAGGCGTCGGAGGCAGCGGTTAACAATGAAAGAGAATGAAAATAAACCACACTGACATTTCAGTCGTTAGACCTTCATCGAGACAAACATTCTTTGATATCTGATATGGAAGATCCCTTTGTGAACATTTGGACCTGACATTTTAGTTCTACTGGATCTCTTCTCCACTAGTTCCTCTCTAACATTTAGTTCTACTGGATCTCTTCTCCACTAGTCCCTCTTTAACATTTAGTTCTACTGGATCTCTTCTCCACTAGTCCCTCTTTAACATTTAGTTCTACTGGATCTCTTCTCCACTAGTCCCTCTTTAACATTTAGTTCTACTGGATCTCTTCTCCACTAGTCCCTCTTTAACATTTAGTTCTACTGGATCTCTTCTCCACTAGTCCCTCTTTAACATTTAGTTCTACTGGATCTCTTCTCCACTAGTCCCTCTTTAACATTTAGTTCTACTGGATCTCTTCTCCACTAGTCCCTCTTTAACATTTAGTTCTACTGGATCTCTTCTCCACTAGTCCCTCTCTAACATTTAGTTCTACTGGATCTCTTCTCCACTAGTCCCTCTTTAACATTTAGTTCTACTGGATCTCTTCTCCACTAGTCCCTCTTTAACATTTAGTTCTACTGGATCTCTTCTCCACTATAGTCCCTCCCTAACATTTAGTTCTACTGGATCTCTTCTCCACTAGTCCCTCACTAACACTTTCACTTATTTTTTGTTTAGATTAAGTCAGTGATAAATGTTAGCCAATGTTAGCCAATGTTATAGCTATTTCTCGTCATATTTGTTGTCGACAAAATTAACACTTACTTAAGGGGTTCCCAAAGTTGGGGTCGGGACCCCACATGGGGTCGTGGGACACTAACGGTGGGGTCGCACAATTATTTTGGATCATCAAAAATATTTTACCCAGCTGAATAGAATTCAACAGAATGAGTGAAATACAATGTAAAAAATATTACAAATCCATTTTAACCATCATTGTTACAAAATCCATACATGGTTTATTTTAAACGAACATTCTAAACTCAAATATTTGCTTCTGGGGCAGTGGGGGGTGCCTGGCAGAAAATATTTTTCAGTCCGCGACCAAATACATAATTCCTGGGGTCCTTGAGAACCACTGACACAGAACCATATGTCTTTTAACCACTGACACAGAACCATATGTCTTTTAACCACTGACACAGAAACATACGTCTTTTAAAAACATACATCTTATGATAACTGTTAGAAGAAATTTGGCAGAATGGGCCTCGGGTCTTCGGGAGAGAGAGAGGGAGAGAGAGAGAGAGAGAGAGAGAGGTTTGTCCTGTCTGGACTCTGTATGTGGGAATGTAGCACCTGTGTGTCACTGTGGACCAAGTATATACAAATACGCACACACGCACGCACGCACGCACACACACACACACACACACACACACACACACACACACACACACACACACACACACACACACACACACACATGCACAGGACATGTTGTTTTCACCTATAAGGCTGTGTTCTCTCAAACCTCTTCATGTAAAGGAATCCCACAACATCTGTTATTGGCCACGGACCAGCTAGCCTTCTGAAAAGTTGTTTATGCCAGCCGGGACGCCCATAAGAATTATTAAAATCTGTTTCACAGTTCCCAGCAGATCAAGCTAGTAGATCAGCAATTTCACAATAGTCCTATCTTGTGCACTAACAAATGTTTAGGCATAAGCCGGTGGAAAAGATAGGGCTCATAGTGCTGGGACTGGGTGGGACCCCCTGGAACCTCCTCAAGCCTGTGAAGAGCATCCTTGATCCTCAGATGATTTGACACAGTATCAACACAGTTCCATTTTGACACTGGCTGGGTGCTGGTTGCAGGCCAGGGTGCTGGGTGGGTTCTGGCTGGATTCTGGCTGGGTGCTGGGTGGGTGCTGGGTGAGTGCTGGGTGGGTGCTGGCTGGGTGCTGGCTGGGTGCTGGCTGGGTGCTGGGTGGGTGCTGGGTGGGTGCTGGGTGGGTGTTGGGTGAGTGCTGGCTGGGTGCTGGGTGGGTGCTGGGTGGGTGTTGGGTGAGTGCTGGCTGGGTGCTGGGTGGGTGCTGGGTGGGTGTTGGGTGAGTGCTGGCTGGGTGCTGAGTGGGTGCTGGCTGGGTGACGGCTGCAGGGTTGGTGCTGGCTGGGTGCTGGGTGGGTGCTGGGTGGGTGCTGGCTGGGTGCTGGGTGGGTGCTGGGTGGGTGCTGGCTGGGTGCTGGGTGGGTGCTGAGTGAGTGCTGGCTGGGTGCTGGGTGGGTGCTGAGTGAGTGCTGGCTGGGTGACGGCTGCAGGGTTGGTGCTGGCTGGGTGCTTGGTGGGTGCTGGGTGGGTGATGGCTGCAGGGTGCTGAGTGGGTGCTGAGTGGGTGCGGAGTGGGTGCGGAGTGGGTGCTGGCTGCAGCGTGCTGAGTGGGTGCGGAGTGGGTGCTGAGTGGGTGCTGGCTGCAGCGTGCTGAGTGGGTGCTGAGTGGGTGCTGAGTGGGTGCTGGCTGCAGCGTGCTGAGTGGGTGCTGAGTGGGTGCTGGCTGCAGGGTGCTGAGTGGGTGCTGAGTGGGTGCTGGCTGCAGCGTGCTGAGTGGGTGCTGAGTGGGTGCTGAGTGGGTGCTGAGTGGGTGCTGGCTGCAGGGTGCTGAGTGGATGCGGAGTGGGTGCTGAGTGGGTGCTGAGTGGGTGCGGAGTGGGTGCTGGCTGCAGGGTGCTGAGTGGGTGCTGGCTGCAGGGTGCTGAGTGGATGCTGAGTGGGTGCTGAGTGGGTGCTGAGTGGGTGCTGAGTGGGTGCTGAGTGGGTGCTGAGTGGGTGCTGAGTGGATGCTGAGTGGGTGCTGAGTGGGTGCTGAGTGGGTGCTGAGTGGGTGCTGAGTGGATGCTGAGTGGGTGCTGAGTGGGTGCTGAGTGGGTGCTGGCTGCAGGTTGCTGAGTGGGTGCTGAGTGGGTGCTGGCTGCAGGGTTGCTGAGTGGGTGCTGGTTGCAGCGTGCTAAGTGGGTGCTGGCTGGGTGACAGCATGCTGATCCAGATCAGGCTTCCAGTCCTTTAATCAGACTATAGTCCTACTGTATGAGTGTTGGCAGGAGGAACTGGCCTGTAACCCACACCACTGTGAATCTGTTCCTCCAGATTCCTCTGACATTCTAGGGAGGCAGTGGATCTGGGAGTATAGAGTGGCCGGTAGAGAGAATGAGAGTTCGATCCCTGTGGGCTCCCTCAGAGTTAGCGTCGAAGTGTCCTTGAGCAAGACTCTGAACCCCTAATTGCTCCCGATGTGCAGGTTGGTATACCTTGCATCATGGTTTCCTCCGCCATCGGTGTGTGAATGTGTGTGAATGGGTGAATGTAATGCACAATCTCCCTGGGAGATGGAGTCTGTCCCCGTTACAATGTGCTATAGACCCCTGGGAGATGCATTGCTGAGGTGGAGCACCACACCTACCATCAGCTCCCAGTACTTCCCACACGACTCGCCGCACCCAAGCTGTGCTGCTACTCATACACTGAGTTGGCGGTGCCCAGGATCGAACCCAGGAAGTTGTGCAGGTTCAATCGACTGAGCTACCCGGACACGAATGCACCATTTACCATTCTGTCTCTGACCTTTATATACTCTGTCTACCACTCTGATTATCAACCTTTCCAATCTGGGACCCCGTCAACACTGTTTTGAACTCCTCAGTGTATAATTTAACTCAGAGAGTGTACAAATGGAACCACATTATGTACAATCTCGGAGTTACAGACCCAAAGAAGAATCAAGAAGGTTTTGCAGGGTGCTTATTGGAGTTGGTAATCAGGGAAATTGTTCAAATTGGCAAAGGCAAATTGTGGCTATACCCATAGCCACAATTTGCAACACTAGATCTTTTTTATAATGGGGTTGAATCTAGAGTTGCAACAACAGCCATTAAGGTGTTGCCTAGCAACGGCCGCTGTCAAAAATGGATTTTAGTGATCCCGTATTCGTCCCAGGCACCCTGTGCGGTTTTATTTGAAAGGACGTGTGTGGACGTCTTAGGCATCACAAGTGTTAGTCTGTACTGTACTGTACAATAATATGCATTCATACATCCATTGATAATATGTTTATTCATGCTTATGAGGAGCCGTACGGACATAATTCATTCTGGCACTCTCACATACAGTACATTCTCATGTATGTATGCATATACGTATCCGTTTACTTACTTTAACCTAACTCATGTGCTGTTATATACTTGAACTGCACTCCTTGGTTTCAGATATGCTTCCTTCAATATTGTCGTGTTTTTATGCACAGGCCTTTATAGGCACATTGTTTGCGATATTGGGCTATAATAAAATGAGACTAAACTTTGACTATATATTGGCACAAAACCTCCAAAGGCTTCCTGACATGTGTGGCAGGTTAAAACTAACCTGTGGCCGGTTATAACTAACCTGTGGCAGGTTAAAACTAATCCGTGGCTCCTGACATGTGTGGCAGGTTAAAACCAGAGTAGTAAGAGAGTGGCGACACTAAGAGTTGACTCCCATTGTAACAATGGAATGCGGAAGTGCTCATTCTATCTCAATGGGATAGTTCCAGCCATAGGAGTAATGTTTGGAACTATAGCACATTAGGCGCCTGCTTTGCGGCGAGATCAAAGCGTGTCGCTACTCTCCTATACTCAACACTCTGGTTACAACTAACCCATGGCAGGTTACAACTTACAACTAACCTGTGGCTTCCTGTGAGGTTAGGTTTAGGGTTGGGTTTAGGGGTAGGGTGTCGGACTAATGCCAGTCGGAACTGTTAGTAGGTCGGACCAAACACATGCACCCCTGTAGGCTGTTGTGTTGGGAGTGACAGTAGCATTTTGGGCGGCTGGGCCTAATGCATGCATGTTGTGTTGGGTGTGACAGTATGTTGGGCCTAATGCATGCATGTCAAACTGTCAGTTTATTTTATTTTATTATGACATTCTGTTCTTCTCTCTCCACACAGAGTGAGACCGGCAGCAGCAGAACCAGAACCATGTGCAGCTCTCCCAGTCCCACACAGCGGCACATGGATCCTGGTGCTGGAGGAGATATGAGTCCTGGTGCTGGAGAGGACACACAGCGACACATGGATCCTGGTGCTGGAGGAGACATGAGTCCTGGTGCCGGAGAGGACACACAGCGGCACATGGATCCGGGTGCTGGAGGAGACATGAGTCCTGGTGCCGGAGAGGACACACAGCGGCACATGGATCCTGGTGCTGGAGGAGACATGAGTCCTGGTGCTGGAGAGGACATGCAGCAGCACATCAGTCCTGGTGCTGGAGAGGACACACAGCAGCCCATGAGTCCTGCTGCTGGAGAAGACATGCAACAGCCCATGTGTCCTGGTGCTGGAGAGGACATGGGTCCTGGTGCTGGAGAGGACAAGGGTCCTGGTGCTGGAGAGGACATGTGTCCTGGTGCTGGAGAGGACATGGAACAGCACATGTGTCCTGGTATTGGAGGAGACGTGCAGCAGCAGACATGCTGCCCCTCTCCAGGTCAACCAGACATGCTGCAGCAGAAATGCAGCTCTTCTCCCGGACTGACTGACATGCAGCAGTACAGCCAGTGGCTGACCAGCAGGCACGAGGCCAGTCTGCTGCCCATGAAGGAAGACCTGGCGCTGTGGCTCAACAGCTTGCTGGGTGAGCACTTCAGTATCTTCACTTCTGTTTGAGTGTTACGTTTGTGTCTCTGGGTAGCTCGGTTCGTTTTACAGCTATGAGTTATACATGGTGGTACGTGTATGTAGTGCTGCACAAATCATCAAAACAAGATCGAGATCTAGATTCAGACACCTTTTTCTCACATTTCTCATTTCTAAATTTGAGCAAGAATGGTGCAGCACTAGTTGGCTGTCCAATTCATTTTAGTTACTCTTATGTTTTTGCTATAATAGAGAGACATAAATCCTCTTAAAGGTTTTATGACATTCATTTTCATTTATTTTTGTTTTTGTTTTTTGTTTTAGGTTTTATGTCCTCAATTACACCCAAAAACCCTGAACTTTGAACATTGACATATATGGGATTTGCAGGATCTTACATCACAAACAGCAGGAAAATCAGAGCACCTGTTTGAGCCAGAAAACCCCAGATCACAGAAAATCTACTGAATGTTAAAAGTTCATGTTTTTTGGGTGCAATTGAGATTAGAAAACCTAAAAAAAAATCCAAAACCTTTTTTTTAATGTCACAATCCCTTTAAGCCCACCTCATGAACAGCTCTCAGTGGATAAATGGAGACCCTTATTGGTCTCAGGTTCCAACTCCGATTGATTGATTTCCCCCCCTGGACCCCCCTGGGGTTTAAGTTTTAAGTCGCCAATTGGACGTAGCGTGTGGAAGGAACGCGTTATTCCCATGTTTAAGTGAAGTTGCATTGCTCGTGCTGTTTGCTGCTGCCTGCTGCTGTGTGTTCTGCTGCTCAATCACCCTCCACCACCCCAGCTACCACCTGGCGTTTTGGATCTGCTTGTATATACTACGGGGGGCTTGCGTTTGTCCGACGTCCTGCTAGTCCAACATACATGGACGGTTAAGACTAACCCGTGGCTTCCGCATGTGGTTAGGGTAATAGGGTTAGTGTTAGGGGTAGGGTTAGTAATGTCGGATTAACAGTTTGACTGCAGTGATTAAATAATCGTGTTCCAGATCTCCCTGCCTAGTTTTCACTAGCCTGAGCTAACGTGTTAGGTTTCGAGAGGGGCGGGTCGCATCTGAGATTTGCGCACAGCACGGCACCGCCGTGCTTAGAAAGCATTGAGCCTCAATTTCCCAGAACCCTTTGCATTCCGGAGCGATGGATGTTTTTGCGATGACATCATCAAACCGCGTCACCTATCCCACTCCACTCAGATCGGTGAACCAATATTATCCAACGCTTACTCCATGCGCTACCCGCCCCTTTAGACCAGAAAGCACGCTGGTTGGGCCAGGCTACTGTAGCAGAAATGTTGTCTCAAAAGCACACACACAGCCAACATGCTTACAGTACGTAATATTCCACTGTAAATGTTTGTTCTAACCCTGCCAGGCTCTGGCTGCTTGTTTGACATGAAAGCTCACAGCATGGTGATACGTTGTGAGCTTGTAGATCGGCTGTTTTCAGGGAGCGTTGTGAGCTTGTAGATCGGCTGTTTTCAGGGAGCGTTGTGAGCTTGTAGATCGGCTGTTTTCAGGGCGTGTTTGCTCTATTGTGACATGCCCAGATGCTATAGGGTTCATGTGGGTAATGTTCACAATATTGTGTCAAATGTATTCTACCTCCCACGATACATCCATTATACATTAATTAATCAATTCAATATTGTGTTAAATGTATTCCACCTACCACGATACATTCATTATACATTAATTAATCAATTAAATAATGTGTTAAATGTATTCCACCTACCACGATACATTCATTATACATTTATTAATTACATAATGTGTTAATGTATTCCACCTGCCACCTTACATCCATTATTATACATTATAATTAAATAATGGGAGCCTAAATAATGTGAGCCCAGTAAAATAAACCTAGCGGGGAACAGCATCGCTTTAACCACCTATTAACTGTAGAATGTATAAATATCTGTGGATGTTTTAACACCATCTATGAGAGGGTCTGTCTGTCCGTCCGTCCGTCCGTCTGTCTGTCTGAATTGTATTCAGGTGTGCAAAATATTTTTGATGACCCCACCATCAGTGTCCCACGACCCCATGTGGGGTCCCGACAACAACTTTAGGACCCCCTGATCTCCACTTGCCACGTGTATTGGTGTCCAGCTGTATTGGCCTAGTTCCAGCACCGAAGTCCTGACGTCACTGTCAGTAGAGGGCGTCAGTCCCCAGGTTCATGTACTTTTTATTTGCATTGTAATCTCCATAGGGGGATTTTAGATCGCCTCATATAAGAACTGTGTTTGAAAAATAAACCGATCACCCCGGCCTTTTCACTCATATGGATATGAAGCATCGACTGAAGGTGGAAATGTACAAATATACCCAAAGAGTAACAAAATAAGCGTTATAAACGAGTCAAACAACCCAGAGACTACATTTCCGTGTAGGCGGGGTTGCTGAATATGAATGGACATCATTAACGACGCACAGCCACTCCCTGACAGAAAGGCCGGGGTGGTCGGTTTATTTTTCAAACACAGTTCTTATATGAAGCGACTTAAAATCGCCCTATGGGGATTACAATGCAAATAAAAAAATACATGAACCTGTGTATTGGCGCCCTCTATACTGAAAGTGATGTCAGACTTCGGTGCTCTATAAAATAGAACAACAATATCAGATCTACAAGCTCACAACGTGTGAGCTTGTCCTTCCCGACAATACAGATAGTTTACAATTACATCATGCTCTACAACTATAATAACTGTAACGATAATGACTGATTGATTGATGATTGATTGATGTATTGATTGATTGATTGATTGATTGATTGATTGATTGATTGATTGATTGATTGATTGATTGATCGACTGAATAGGTTAGTGACGACTTGTTTGTTTCCATTGTGGTGGACAAAACAACAGCGCAACACAAAAAGCAACTAGACAACACAAGAAAATATACAGATTGAGAACAAATTTGTCCAATTTGAATTGGAAAACAACAACGATAACTATGATTGATGAATTGATTGATTGATTGAATACTTTTATACTGTTGCACAGAAGAGTTTAATACAGATACAATGCTAAAAGGATTGAACCCAAGAATAAGTTGCTGATCTGTCCAGTCAGGACTGAGTGACATCACAGCTGACAGCTTCATGTTTTGTCCAATCAGGGCTGAGTGACATCACAGCTGACAGCTTCATGGACCAATTGGACAACGGCTTCTTGTTGTGTCGTCTGGCGGAGACTCTGCAGGACAAGTTCCGAAAAAACAGCCAGGAAGCGCCAGAGGCACGCACAAATGGCAAGGTACCCTATACCCGAATTATACCTTGGTTATACCCAATTATACGCTGTTACCCTGTTTACAGTGGTGGAAAAAGTACAAACATATTTTACTTAAGTAGAAGTACTGATTCTCTACTTGAAAATTACTTAAGTAAAAGTACAAAGTACCCATTGAGAAAGTTACTTAAGTAAAAGTACAAAAGTACCTCAAATTAAATGTACTTAAGTACAAAAAGTACCCGGTGTAAAATGTACTTAAGTATAAAAGTAAAAATTACAAAGTACAAGTACAAAGTACAAGTAAAAAGTACAACATGCTTTTCAAAATGCCTACAAAGAAATGAAGTCCAACAGTGGCTTTATTTCAACACTCATCTTGAAACTGGCCAATGGCATTTAATGTTTGTGTTGGGATAAACACTAGAAACTGTCCATTCATTATCAATGGCATTTAATGTTTGTGTTAGGATAAACACTAGAAACTGACCATCCATTATCAATGGTATTTAATGTTTGTGTTGGTATAAACACTAGAAACTGACCATTCATTATCAATGGCATTTAATGTTTGTGTTGGGATAAACACTAGAAACTGACCATTCATTATCAATGGCATTTAATGTTTGTGTTGGGATAAACACTAGAGACTGACCATTCATTATCAATGGCATTTAATGTTTGTGTTGGGATAAACACTAGAAACTGACCATTCATTATCAATGGCATTTAATGTTTGTGTTGGGATAAACACTAGAAACTGACCATTCATTATCAATGGCATTTAATGTTTGTGTTGGGATAAACACTAGAAACTGACCATTCATTATCAATGGCATTTAATGTTTGTGTTAGGACAATGTTTGTGTTTACTATCATTACAAACATTACAAACAACTCAGGTTGCAAGCAGCTCACACAAAAATATATTTCAGATGGGGGTAGACAGTCATTTAGGGGAGAATGGGGAGAGCCATTGCAATTTGCAAAACAGACATAATTGCGTGAATTCACACATTATAATTAGTCCTTAACTATTTAAGCCCCACCCACTCCACTCTGTGAGGGCAAACTGTCTCCCATTGAGATGCATGTAAATGATTTCTCCATAAAAATAATCGGTCATTTCAGTAGCAAGAGCTTGAAAATGTCTTCTAAATCTAGTCAAAAAAGCCTACAGTAGGCTATAGGCCTATGCACAAATGTGGATTACATTATTGGGGAGAAAGTTAAAACCGATATCAACTTTAACAACCATCCCGTTTGACAGACGTTTACATGCAATGCACTAGGCCTACAGTGATTATTATTGCAATCACCTGGATCGGTGAGTGTAACGTTCCTGAAGTTAAGCTGTGTATGTGACGAAAACAGAACTGCAATAACCAGCAGATGCAGCGCACGTCACACACACACACACACACACACACACACACACACACACACACACACACACACACACACACACACACACAGCGCGGCTCGCTGTAATTTATTCACGGCACCAGAGAGAGAGACCGAGAGAGATAGACGGGCGCTTCTGTCCAGCTTTTTCACCAACATGCTTCTGCGTGAATGTGAACCATAGAGTATTAAAAGGATAGAGACTGAACTGGCGCGAAGCTCCGCCCCTCCGCTATTCATGTCAGTGGAAGTTTCTCAGTGGCGTTTTGAAGCAGCCCCTTGATGTGAACGAATGAGTGAGGCGATCAAGCGAGCCCCGCATATTTCTCATATTTTGCGCGGAAATGTGTAGCGAGTAACGAAAGGTGTCCAATTTTAATGTAGCGGATTAAAAGTACGATTTTTTACTTGTAAATGTAACGGAGTAAAAGTAAAAATACAGCAAAATAAAAATAGTAAATAAAAGTACAAATTCTCAAAACGTGTACTTAAGTACAGTAACGAAGTAATTGTACTTCGTTATTTTCCACCACTGCCTGTTTATAATGCTGCAACGGCAAGGTACCCTACAGTTATACCCTAAATATACACAACAGCCAGGAGGCTCCAGAGGCACGTCAAAACGGCAAGGTAACACTCTAATTATTCCCTGTTTATACAAGGTAACCCTAAACATACCCTGTTTATACATTAATTACACAAGTTGTACTACGGAGTATAAATTATATGACTTTACACTAACCCTAACCTTCAGATGACAAATTCAATCTGGGAACCCAAAAAAAGAAGAAAATAAGAAAAACATTGCCTCTGGGGGCAACGCCCACTACCACTTGCAGAAAGGATGTGGTCTGTTGACTCTACTAGTAGAGTGGATGTGGTCTGTTAACTCTACTAGTAGAGAGGATGTGGTCTGTTAACTCTACTAGTAGAGAGGATGTGGTCTGTTAACTCTACTAGTAGAGAGGATGTGGTCTGTTAACTAGCTGAGCTTTAAAAATGTCTACAGAGGCTGCCTGACGAAGGTACAGTGGGAGCTTGTTCCATGCCGACGGCCCGTAGAAGCAAAAAGCTGCTTCCCCGTATTTTTTAGTTGCCATTTTTTTGGGCAAAGCGAGCAAGGCGGTGGAAGACCTTAGGGGGGCGGTTTGGGACATATTTAGGCAGGCAGTCATGTAGGTAGGAAGGTGCGAGACCATTGAGAGCTTTATAGACAAGTAAAATAATTTAAAAATCAATCCAAAAAACAACCGGAAGCCAGTGCAGTGATACCAAAACTGAAGTAATATGTTCTCTCATCTTAGTTCTAGTTAAAACTCTGGCTGCTGCATTTTGGACAAGTTGTAATCAATCAGTTGTTTTCTTAGGCAGTCCTGAAAAAAGTGCATTGCAGTAATCAAGCCGAGAAAAAACAAAGGCGTGGATTAGCGTTTTTGCATCGTCCAAGGACAAATAGGCTCTGATTCGTGCAATATTTCTAAGGTGAAAAAAGGCAATTTGGTGACAACTGACATGATTAATGTGTGAATTAAAGTTCAATTCAGAATCAATAATAACCCCCAGGTTCTTTACTGTACTGTTAGTTTCTACAGTTAGGTTGCCAAGTCTACTTATTATTGGTTCTTTCTGCTCACTAGAACCGATTATGAGAACTTCTGTCTTATCCTCATTTAGCTTGAGAAAGTTCTCACTCATCCAACATTTGATGCTAGACAGGCAGGTCAACAGCGGGTCTAAAGCACAGGGATCATCTGGAGCCACAGAAAGATATAGTTGGGTATCATCAGCATAGAAATGAAAATTGACTCCGTGATTGGTAATGAGTTCGCCCAATGGCAGTATGTACAAGGAGAAAAGCAGAGGGCCAAGAATCGAGCCCTGTGGAATACCAGAACTGATGTCATGTTTGTCTGAGTCAAACTCGGCTAGATTGACAAAGTAACTTCTGTTTGATAGGTAGGAGGAAAACCAGGACAGGGCCGTACCAGACAGGCCTATCCAGTGCTCCAGACGCTGTATTAAAAATGAATGGTCAATCGTGTCAAATGCAGCCGTTAGATCTAGAAGTAAGAGAACGGATACATGTTTCTTGTCAGCAGACACCCTAAGATCAGATTCATTCATTACTTTTACAAGTGCTGTTTCTGTGCTGTGACCTTTCCTAAAGCCAGATTGGAATTTATTGTGGACATTATTGTTCTGTAGAAACACATCCAATTGATGGAAGATGCATTTTTCTAAAACCTTGACCAGAAAGGGTAG
Organism: Protomyctophum parallelum; assembly: GCF_964188405.1. Classification (NCBI taxonomy): domain Eukaryota; kingdom Metazoa; phylum Chordata; class Actinopteri; order Myctophiformes; family Myctophidae; genus Protomyctophum; species Protomyctophum parallelum. The sequence continues at coordinate 13,528,587 of NC_139700.1, forward strand.
ATTTGAAATGGGTCGATAGTTACCCAAAACAGCGGGATCAAGATTGTGTTTCTTGAGTAGGGGCCTAACTACAGCAGTCTTCAGTGAGTCTGGGAAGACGCCTGATTGTAGAGAGCTGTTTACAATTTTTAGGATATCTCCAATCACACTGTCTAAGACCTCTTTGAGAAAGGTGGTGGGAATTGTATCCAATGAACAGGAGGATGATGTCATCTGTGATATGGTTTTGCGGAGTTCGTCTTCATCAATTGCACAGAACGATAATAGTAGAGAGGATGTGGTCTGTTAACTCTACTAGTAGAGAGGATGTGGTCTGTTGTGTTGACTCTACTAGTAGAGTGGATGTGGTCTGTTAACTCTACTAGTGGAGAGTGGATGTGGTCTGTTAACTCTACTAGTAGAGAGGATGTGGTCTGTTGTGTTGACTCTACTAGTAGAGTGGATGTGGTCTGTTAACTCTACTAGTGGAGAGTGGATGTGGTCTGTTAACTCTACTAGTAGAGAGTGGATGTGGTCTGTTAACTCTTAGTAGAGAGTGGATGTGGTCTGTTAACTCTACTAGTGGAGAGTGGATGTGGTCTGTTAACTCTACTAGTAGAGAGTGGATGTGGTCTGTTAACTCTTAGTAGAGAGTGGATGTGGTCTGTTAACTCTACTCGTAGAGAGTGGATGTGGTCTGTTAACTCTAGTAGAGAGTGGATGTGGTCTGTTAACTCTACTCGTAGAGAGTGGATGTGGTCTGTTAACTCTAGTAGAGAGTGGATGTGGTCTGTTAACTCTAGTAGAGAGTGGATGTGGTCTGTTAACTCTACTCGTAGAGAGTGGATGTGGTCTGTTAACTCTAGTAGAGAGTGGATGTGGTCTGTTAACTCTACTCGTAGAGAGTGGATGTGGTCTGTTAACTCTAGTAGAGAGTGGATGTGGTCTGTTAACTCTAGTAGAGAGTGGATGTGGTCTGTTAACTCTTAGTAGAGAGTGGATGTGGTCTGTTAACTCTAGTAGAGAGTGGATGTGGTCTGTTAACTCTAGTAGAGAGTGGATGTGGTCTGTTAACTCTAGTAGAGAGTGGATGTGGTCTGTTAACTCTAGTAGAGAGTGGATGTGTTAGTGTGTCCACTAACGGGCACACATGTCTTCGTTTTCACGTAGTAGGCTAATCCCAGCTGCTGCTGGCAGATTCTGCTGCAGAATCATGATAATCATGACCTTGCCGTGACCCTAACATGATAATACAGGACCTTTCATGTCTGAGATGTAATTAGTTGACTCAGCAGAGAGCGTGCTTCTCTGTTTACTGAGGGTGTGTTCACTGGAAGAGATCAAATCTTAATCTTATTAGTGTTTTGGCCTGATTCTATTTGGAATCAGATTGGTTTGAACAACAACAACAAAACACATTGGAACAGGTTTGTGTTAATCAGGTGTAAACCGTACTATTATTACCAGGTGGTTTGTGTTGACAGTGCAGAAACATAATTGCCTTCTTTGATGCATCAATTAAGCGTCAACGACCATCAGCTGGTCACAGTCACAGACACTCAGGCCCTCATTTATCAACGCAGCGTATGCCAAAAATGGGTGCACGCCGGAATTACCGCAATTTTCAGCATTTATCCTTGCGCCCGGACAAAAATCACATCAGGTCGGGCTTTGTCCTCACCTGTTTTTCTGTCGTAGTAAAGCGGAGCAGCATTGACTGATCAGCTGACAGGCTGTCACAGACATCTAAACATATGTATTCACTCCTAAAATATATAAAACTAATAAATATTGTGAAAAAAATCTTTTTTTGTAAAGGCATGTCATATGAAATTGGTAGGATATTGGTAGGATATAAGTGTACAAGCAATTAAAATCGTGCAATTAAAAACAATGTTGAAAGTTAGATAGCTTAAGCTTAAGCCATTTAAACAGTGTTTTGCATGAGCGCATGTGAGGATTTGCGCTGCCTGTGCTGCCTGGAATATTTTCATAACGGGATGTTGGAGAGTAGTGCAGACTGCAGAGTGAACTGCTGCAGCTGCAGAGAGTCAAGTCTCCCAACGTGGGTAGCCTACTGTAGCCTAATCTACAGCAGGCCGATGTCTTTCTGGAGTTACGGTATGTGCAATCTCCTCCTCGTAAAACCCGCCGCGTCGCTCGAATGCCAAATGTGCCGTGCCAGCGCAAGTGGGGACGGCATCAGAGATAGGTAGGCTAACCCAGCCAGACCACCACCAGTGCCAGTGCCACATGAGGCTACGTTAAGGTTTTCATATAATTGACAGTTGACAGCCCAGCCACTGCAGCGACTAGCGAGGCAATCTAAATAGACTGTCATAAACGTGCATGGACACGGTGTCATGGACGGACCACAGTGATAGAGACAGACAGGACAGGAGGATATACACCTATTTGCAGGTGGGCAGCAAGGCAAGTGGGGGAAATAAAA